>NW_017306664.1:1161198-1169180 GCF_000935625.1 Nanorana parkeri
AATGCAATGGAGAAATAAAGATATTCTAAATTATTTATTATTATTATTTCTAAATTATTTAAAATGTACCGTACATAAAATATACCTTCAGCATGTTTCATGGCTACCAAAGCCACTTCATTGGGTATAGTGAATATTCACTGCGATAGATGATGATAAGAAGTCTTAGCACAGTTGTGGAGAGTGTGGGAGTTGAGTCAAAAGCATGCTCTTAAAATAGGAAACTCATATATATAAACTCCTGTATATACAGTGAGCTTACCCCATAACTCCAAAAAGCGATACCAGCTGTTCAAACTTCTTAGAGCAGTAGTAAATCACTAACGCACAATTTAAATTTTGATTTACAGCATTTTCATTGATAAATCCAATGAACAATAATGTGCTTCTTTTGTCTGTGTTGCCTGACAGCAACCATTAGGGTTTAACTTTAAACCTGCACTGCAAAATATTCACTGGGAAATCAATGTTTACATATGATTGGTGTCTAAAGTGAGGCAGAAGCCGTATTATATTGTTTCATGTAACATACCTACATAACTAGGACCTAATGATCTTTCATTATTATTTAAAAGAGCCTGCAGATCCTCATGTTGTAAGGGACTAGAAAAGTATAATAAAACATATAGTTCTTCCACATCTGGAAGACAAGGACTGGCCAGCCCAACCAGAGAACATCCCCAACCAACAAGTAAAATCTTTTGATGAACAGCACTTGTTATCAAGGAAACCCTGATAAAATCAGAAATGCCTCTGCTTACAACAATCTTTTATGCCTGTAGACTACAAGTAATGACTTGTATAATTTATTTCAGAAAAATCCTGGCTGTGCATGACTAGCATGTGAAGGACCCAGACTATATAGACTGAAGAGAAACTTACAGTGCATCTAATTTTCTTTTTTTGTTTTGCATAGAGATGGGGAGGGGTTAGAACCCCCTTCAAGTTTGTATTGCTTTTTGTGTCCCCATTAGGGAAAGTGAGCAGAAAGAGCCACATATTATGAGTTTTCAATCACCACTACAGGAGTTCCTGACAAATCAGCTTCCTTCTGCAACACAAGTCACTTGTACTTACTGATCTACCTGGGAAAGTGCCACCATCCTCCTATTATTTGAGTTTATTAGGGCTTTAGGGGTACCTATATTTACCTATATTATGTGTGTATGTTGTGTGAGCAATATTATATATATATAGATATATATATATATACAGGTGAAACTCGAATAATTAGAATATCGTGCAAAGTTCATTTATTTCACTAATGCAACTTAAAAGGTGAAACTAATATATGAGATAGACTCATTACATGCAAAGCAAGATAGTTCAAGCCGTGATTTGTCATAATTGTGATGATTATGGCTTACAGCTCATGAAAACCCCAAGAACCCCAAATCCACAACCTCAAAAAAGTAGATTATTACATGCAATCAATAAAACAAGGATTGTACATAGAACAATATCGGACCTCTGAAAAGTACAAGCATGCATATGTACTCAGTACTTGGTTTGGGCCCCTTTTGCAGAAATTACTGCCATTACTTTTGCACGATATTCTAATTATTCGAGTTTCACTTGTATATATATATATACTGTGATATTTGGGGAATTTAGCATAAATGGTGAGTGCTCAAAGACCAGTCTCGAAGCCACGTTGGCATGAAACAAAACAGTCTTTTATTGCTTCCAGAACAGAAACAAGCTTTCCGTCAGCAATACAACCTGTAGTCTGCTTATATTTCAGCAAGTAGTCAATAACTGTATAACAATGTCTCACCAACTCAACATTGTCACATATACTCCATGTGACTTTTTCACACATCCCTTGGGTGTTACAGGCTCACTAAGCCTCCTTATTGATGACTGGCAGCATCTGACCTCAGGACAGGAGATGTTATCCAACCCATAACTCTAAGAAAAGAAATCTCCAGAGATCCAGATCCCAGCTAAGCTACAATCTATAACACCCAGAAGAAACTGAAAGGCCAGCTTCTTCTCTGCAAAATAAATTATCTTCTGGAGCCTCTCAGCCCCTCTGGCTGAGAGTCCTGGGTGTCTGTGTCGCCAGCTTACTCAGTGGCATTGCCACGCACTGCCACAATACACAGTATATGTCTATTTTGTTAAGGAATTAGGTTTTCCATTTCATATGACTTAGTAGTAGTGCAGATATTGTTCTTACAGAGTAAAACCAGTGGTTGTGTTTTTTATAAACGGAGTAATCTTAAATGAACACATATTTTTAACAGAAATTAAGCCTAACTCTAGCTAACACATTGCTGTTTTTTTTCTTTGGTTTAAACCATATGAATAAAAGTTGACCATTGTAAGCATGTCTGACAGCAATACATTGTTTGTCCTCACTGTAACTGCCACTTTTGCTTAATAGTTTGGTCTGTAAGGCCCCGTTCTCACCTTTCCGTTTTGTCGGGCGTTCAACGCTCTATGAACGCTCTACAAAACGTACAACCATGAAAATCCCATTGTTTTCTATGGGTATGGTTCACACCTTTCCGTATTTCCGCCCGTCTGAACGCCCTACAAAACGGCTGACGCCCAAACAAGTACATGTACTTCTTTGGGCCGTTTTGGAGGGCGTTTTCGATTGGGATACAGCCAAGTAGCCTTCGGAATCGCGCGACGGTCGCGCGATTTTTTTACCGTGAATTGCGGTAAAAAAAATGTGTGACGGTCGCGCGACAGACGTGCATGCGTAATACGCCTAGGTGTGAACCCAGCCTTAAAGGGTGTTGAAAAAAAAAGGATCTACTGGCAGGATAACAGGCAACTTAACTATGTTACAGGAAAACAAAAACTGATCTTGATATTGACATACTGCATCATATATACTGTAGGTCATTTTCAGATTCATTTCCAGATTCATTTTTGTTTTTCTGGGCTCCCCTGTAACAAAGTGATATTACCTGTTGATCCAGCCAATACATCCATTTTTTACATTCTTTAACAGAATATTACATTGGCTGCTATTAATTTGGTTTCCTGATTGTGCTGAATACCGACCTTTATATATCTGCTATACAGTCTATTTTGACATCTAAAGTGCGGGTATGAGTAAAATAAAACTATGGGTAACATTTAAAAAAAATATACATAAAAATGTCACCCATAGTTTTATCTTAACTATACCCACACTTTAGATGTCAAAAATAGACTGTACTGCAATGACTGTATAGCAAGCTTTTGGTTTAGCACAATCAGGAAACCAAATTAATAGCAGCCAATGCATTTTAACAAATCAGGGTTGTTTGGTATACTCAAACAATTCCAGGATGGAAAATCAAAGCCTAGACATTTATGTTGAGTCCCTGGCATGTCGTTCCAAGCTAAATTATAATGTTTCACTACAGTGTATCTTTAAAACATGTGATTTCATGTGATGTTTGTATCATTTATTGCTGGTCAATTTTTCCATAACAAAGGTTTTCATGGCTCTCAGAAATGCTAAATGTAAACTTATGCAAATGTATTTATTGAAAACTTGTTAATGCGCTGCTATCTTTTCTTTGAGGTGTGAAAGTCATTATCAGATGCCAAGCATGGTGTTCCTCTTACAAATAGCAATTAGCATGATATGTTTACAGATGCAAAATAGATTTGCTCATTCCTTCCAATGCTGAACAGATGTAAGTATTTCCAGCTTGACCTCACAGCCATCTGAATCTCCATCTTTTTGGCTCATCCTCTCGCAACTTCCAGCGAGTTAAATATAAGGATTTGGCTGCCCATGTGATAAGGGGATCAAACTATATGACAGGAAATAATCTACAAATGGATGCTATAGATAAAGTATTTGCAGGTATATTGTAAGCACTCCTGATCAGGGCCTTACTAACCCGCTTCTTTTGCATTGTATTGTAACTATACAGCCCCTCTTTATTCTGTAGACTGCTGTGCAAACTGCTGGTACTATATTGTCCTTTAAAAAAATAATAACAATAATTTACGGTCATCATAATCAATAATGGAATTGTAGAATGATGCAACTATGTGTGCCTAATTGTGGCCCTAAAATAATATCTCACAATCCATTATAGTGGGTCAACTTACATTTTCTCTGTTATTTAAAGTGTATGTACAACCAAAATGTTTTAGTTTAGGAAAACTTGGGGAAGGGCTAAAACCCCTCTCAAGCTGTTTTTTTTGTGTCCTGTTGGGGAGATTTCCTTTCACTTCCTTACCCTCATCTAGTGTTTAGGGACAACTCTCAAATGTTGGATTTCCCATTGCTAACTGTCTCAGTGACAAGTAGGTCTTGCATTTATAGCTTTAATCATTACCTGAATACCGTATATACTCGAGTATAAGCCGAGATTTTCAGCCCATTTTTTTGGGTGAAAAGAAAGTATATATAGGGCAAATATAAAGACTTATGACGATTATTTTTTTTTGCTATTTCAAGCTGATTAGAAGTATTAGCATAGAAGTATTACTCCCACCGCATTTAATCCTCCCAAAAAGAAATGCCATGATTACAGACTGCAAGTTCACATTTTATACAAAGGACAGAAAAAAAAGAAGTGAGGAAGAAAGAAGGAAGGGAGTGTTATCACCCAAAAGGTATTTTCTTTGTTTTCAAGACTTTCTTATTTACTTTTGTACTTTCTGAGACTGAAAGAAATCTAGGAGACTCTATAATGCACAAGGATTTAGACAAACAACTTTACTCTATATGAAAAAAAACTTTTTCCACAACAATATGTATTTTCTATGGATTGTATTCTATGGCTCAACACTACAGACTAGAAAGAGAGCTGTTCTGACCTTAAAGAAACCAATTTTTCACCAATTTCAGCTCAGAGCAAACATATCTGCATGCCTGTACATCATGCCTGTTTCAATTAAAACTATCTGAGTACCTGCAATGCTATGAGTACTTGCCACTGCCGCTGTGAATTACAACTAGACGTGAGGACGCATGAAGTGCCCTCACATCTCCTCTGCTAACTCCTCCTGTCTCTTCCTTCCAATCCCTCCCATTTACATTCTGCCCACTCTGTGGAAGAAGCACATGTCAGCAACAGAGGCTTATCTAAATCCTCTGTGATTGGGTATGGAGGAGTGAGGAGGTGGGTCGGTCTGTGAAAAGGCCGTATGGGAAATGTAGTGAAGGAGAGCTGCATCAGCTGAAATCAGAACCGAAGTGCAGAACGTGTTTGCCTCAGCCAATCCAACATCTGGAACGGCTGCGCCGAATGCCCGGCAGGTCACCCGCTGCCGTTCGCCACTATTCTCATAGGGGCTGAACGTCAGTGAGTGAATAGTCGAGTGCCACCGAGCAGCATTTGGCTCCGTTATTCTGCTTGCTACCTCTGAGGTAGCGAGCAGAATAAAAAAGTAAACAAACAAAAAACATGTGGGTTCCCCCTCCCAATGCATACCAGACCCTGTAGGAATTTTAAGAACGTAGGGTCCCCCCTAAAATTCCCAACCAGAACCTTAATCCAAGCACAGGCCTGGCAGGGCAGGAAAAGGGGGGAACGAGCAACACCATATCAGGCCACATGCCCTCGGCATTGGAAGGGTGCTTTTCTAGGGTCCCCCTGGAAAAGCACCTTGTCCCTGTGCCAATCTGCCTGTATATCAGAGAGAAGCACATATTTTTCTTTTTGTTGTTAAATGGTAAGAGCAAGCATCTTGTGGTTTCATTTCTTAGACAGGGCTTTTACTATTCAAAGTTTATTATGGAGTTGAAGTTGACTGTAAGATTTATTGTGGACATTTAACATATTGGATTCAGAAAGTCAGTCCTGTTAATGCTTTTAAGTAACCAATTACCAGACATCTTGCCAAATGGGAATACATTTATCAAGTAGTTCCTTTCAACTGAAATTATTTTAAGTTATATCTTAATAAGACACTGAGAATTTCAGTCTAGTATTAGGTAAGGACTGACCTTTTGGTGACACATTTGTACCAAAATATTTAAAATGAGCTACAGCTGTCCAAAGTCAGTTTTCTGGCATGTCAAAAAAAGCATTACAGGTTACTTTTATTGCAGACTTTATGGCCCATCCAGGTAAGAATCTTGCCAATGATCTCTGAAGAAATCATGAGCCATGTCTTAATCATCTTTCCTAGTAGATTTCCACAACTATAGATACAAGAACACCAGTACAGGGATGTAATCTATACATGATTAAGAATTTTTTTAAAAAATTTAAAGGCAGAAAGTCCACTGCAACAAGGATCCCATGAAATACCAGGTCTTAGGATAGCAAAGCAATTTGTTTTAACCCCTTCATGACTGAGCTTGTTTTTAGTTTCTGTTCGTAAATGACTGACACACTTTTGACATTTTTGCTGTGTGATTCTTCCACGTTAGTAATATACTTTCTTACAAAGTGCACCCACACATATTATATATTGTTTTTTAGAGGACAGATAGGGCTACATATTTATATCACATATGTGTGTCTAACGCCTCACTTAGGACAAATAAAATATAAAAAAAGAGGAAAAAAACGTTAAAAAAAACTCTAAAGCAGCAAATAACTTGTCACGTACAGTGTACGTGACAAGTCATTTGGTCCCTTTGTGGCTGGACGTACAGTGTACGTCTCCGAAGGGGTTAAAGAAAAGGATGCATAAAGTCAACATATTTAATGCTAGTTTAAAAAAAAACCCAAAGACCTCTAACATGAGGTGCCTATCCTAATGTGCCAATGTTAAAATGTAAATATTCTACTTTTCCACTAAACCTTAAAAGGGCCAACAAATGAGACCTAGACCACTATTATGTTAAGAGGCAAAAAAAGCATAATATTTATGTTCACTGTTTAAACTGAGGCATACTAAGCCCAAATAAAAAAAGGTGTATATAGAGATTGAACAATGTGGTTGATTTATTTAAGGTAAATAGGCTGTTCATTTTGCAAGGGAATTTGCACTTTGCAGGGGAATTTCCATTAGCTTAGTGAATGTTTTGAAGCTTCATTTTCAAAAGAATCCACAAGCAAGGGGAAAAAAACAAAAAAACAAAACTATTTTTGCTTGATCATGATTGGATGATAGAAGTCAGCAGAGCTTGACCACCTCATTCACTAAGCTCAGAGTAACTTCCCCTGCAAAGTGCAAATTATCTTGCCAAGTGAACAGTCAGTTTACTTTTAGTAAATCAACCCCAATATTTTCTGAATCAGGTGGCAATCATTATATCTATCAGTTATTATTAGGGAAATGGACTGTTGAGTTGCATATACTCAGACAGTCACTTTTATTTCTCTTGAGGTAAGATCAGTGCTGCCATTATTCAACCATTCTCCAGCAGCTTTGCGCCACACTATGAAAATACACACTCTGCAATACAAATGTGCAGGTGCATGGAATTTGTTCACATAAAGTAATACTTTAGCAAACAGGATGTATGCCTGTAAAATGGCAGGGCTTCCTTGAAAGTGTATCAAAAGTCATACCAATATTGTCAGTTGTCTACACATGTGCTCAGATTTTATATGACCATCCTGTGGCCCCTGAATTCTGGGGTGCTATGGTATGTAAACTGACTTTTTTTCTGGCCAGGAGCCTGACCCTGCCCTTTTAGTCTTCTGTGCTTTGCTAATGTCCAATAGGGTTGGATATCATGATGATAGGTCAACAGTGAAGTGTCAGAGACACCCTAAGAGGGCCCGGGATGCTCTATATGAAATGTGTGACATGTATCCAGGCACCTGCTACATTTCATGCCAGAAAAGATTAATGAAAGCTAGACACTTGGGTATATTGTTCTGCCAAACCTTGTAAATATGCACAAGCTGTGTAACCCAGCCAGCAGATATATAGCATAATAAGTACAAAATGGAATGAGGTCTGGGACCACAGCATAAAAATAACATAAAATATACATTTCAAAGCATCATTTAAAAACAGCTATAAGCAAATAACATAAATCTCTAATACTTTATACTGGGGTCCGGCAATCTCGGGAGAAATCTGCACAAGTTATACAAACTACAAGTTATATA
>NW_017306664.1:1169242-1170260 GCF_000935625.1 Nanorana parkeri
TATAGCTGTTTTTCTAAATACATAATCCAATTTATTTTTATTTTTTTCAAGCAGTATACCACAAGTACCAGAATTTGACTTGGTATCAGCCTCTTGCAATCCCTGTTCAGAAGAGCTCAGGCAGTGAGATGGATAAACAGCACAAGAAATCAGTCAGTTGTGTTGCAGTGCTTATATGTTAACAAGGAATGTGTTCAAAGGAAGAGAGAGCAGAGTGGCGAGAGATGAGCTCATTAGTCTACTGCTTCTCCTTTCACTGTCCACTGTCAGACTTGGAGAAGGACAAGACCTGGGAGCGTTATCTAAGCACAACAGAGAAAAATGGGGTCTTCAGCACTGCCAGACAGATCTATGCCTTAAGGCAAAATGTTAATATAAGTCTGAGAAGGGGCTGGGCAGACATACAAATCCCTTGGTAGATAAAATAGCTCAGTAATATGTTTCATCTGTATATTTAGCTGTTCTCCTGGAATTTTTCTTTAATGTCCATAACCTGATCACCTGTATATATATAATGAAAATGGGTAAGCTGTATCAGTAAAGCCAGGGTATTGCAGTATGCAATGATACCTTTCTTATTGGACTAACATATTATTTAAAAGACAAACTTTTCGAGAGTTAACCTCTCTTCTTCAGGTCAGAAGCAATACTAAGCAACATGACAGAGTTTACCACTTAAAGCAAGAGAAAGTTGTTGGGGGGGGGGGGGGGATTTTAAAGTACTGAAAGGGAATTTTAAAAACTCACATGAAAGGAAAACATTTGAGATGGAAATGATTTTACATTTCAATGCCATAAAGGAGGGACTTAATGTTGATTTTGGTTTTCTGACACACTACCAGAACTTTTTTTATGAATATACAGAACATCATAATATTCATGGATGTTGTATATCTCTGATCCGTTTAGGGTTTATTGGTCATCCTATGTTTATTTTTTCGGTGTTTTAGTTATCAGGATACATTCTTTACTCCCAGGTCCAACATTTATTCCACTTCACTCCCCCACCCCCCCCCAC
>NW_017306664.1:1170500-1200091 GCF_000935625.1 Nanorana parkeri
TATATATATATAAATGTTTCTATGTTTCCTGTATAATTATATACATATTTAGGGGCAGGGATATTTCCTTTGCCTTCTGCTTGGTCTTGCTCCACAGTTACAGTGATTACTTTTCTATTTGTAGGACTATTAGACTGATTAAAAAGAAGATAATCTCTTATCCCAAAAGTATTCTAGAGTGTGTACACAAAGTCATTGAAGGTAAAGTTTTGCAAACAAAAATGCTGAACAAGCCTATAAAAAGTGAACATATACAAAATGTGAAGACTGCACCATGTTGAAAATAAATGTCACAATAGTAACTTACTAAGGATACACTATAGTCTCCCTATGCAAAGCTGCCCCCATCGCCTCAGAAAATATCAAGAAATAAAAGTAAAAAATAAATTGATTTGGAAAATAAGAGCCTCGGTTGTGAGAAACTGGCATTTAAGGCTTGAGACATTTACAGAGATTAAATCTACACCTGCACTTCAGATGATGCCTATAACCTTTATGTTATTCCCAGAGTTTTTCTAATAATGCAACAACCTCCAAATGATGTACACAGGTACACAGCTGTACAAATGTGATAATTTGCTTTGGGTACAAATAACAAATGCATCCTTGTTCCAGTTACCAGGGGCTGAGGGGAAAAGGCACAATATAGTTGAAGAATTAATATAATTTGTTTAAGAATCATGAAATGTGTGTAAAGCCAAACATTTTCTTTTACATTTTGAATAGGGCAAGGAAGTGTATAGTACATGTTTTATTGCAGTCTGTATGGCTGCTCGGGAGAGTCCCTTTCTTTATTTGTCAAGGTGACTACTGTCTCCAATACAGAACATGAAGAGAAATATACAATTGTAGAGTAGTCACAAAAACAGTAGGTTCATGAAAATCTTCCATTGAGGTCACCATTTCTAAGAAGGGATTTCTTCTTATTTTGGAGATTTGTCCTCTTATTTCCTACTATGCCCACTATAAATGTATCTCTAAATACACCTAGAATAAATACCTACATGTGTCTATACAACCCCTAGTATGACAGGGATAGAGAGAGAAAGGGTAGCATTGTGAGCCAATCAGAGATCTCCAGTATTTCACATTGATGGCATTATACCACGGGTATATTGTTAATTTAGTAGGGAATGAATTCGGTGGTGAGCCCATCAATATGATTATATTTTCTAATTGTAATCAGCAGCCTAGGGACAGGTTGTGACCAAGCTTTATTGGTTAATCTGTTCTTTTTCCATTCAAGACAAAGTAACAGGTCCAATTATTAGTTACCCTATCCCCCACAGTGCTAATACTTCCCTTCTTTTTGCTCTCCCAACAACCTGTTTGTCACCAAAGGAAACGATAATACCCAATACTTCCAGCTATGGGGAAGCATTTTATTATTCCTCTTACTTGCACAACACAATGCTGAATACCTAAGTGGTATTAGCGCTGCCACAGGAGAAGAGAGGCATAAGGATGTGTCCCTGGCCATCTGTAAGCTCCAAGAATACCTAATTGAAGCTTACATATAATTGCTGTTATAATTGTGTATGCACAACATAACTCATGCTTCTAATGTAAGCAGTAAACATTACATATAGTATGAACTTAGTCACACTTTTTGCACCTGTGAATATTATGTTATACTATATTCATATAATCTCTGATCTAGTGTATTACTCTTTTAACTGCTGGATACTATTTGTTAATAGCGGCAGTACACAACGACACAAAGACATAAAAAAAATGAAGACAGAGAACAATGCTGGGCATTTATTTTCCTTGTGTATTCTGACTAAGGTGCATTCACAATCAATGTGTTGCGTTGGTTACCGCAACATAAATTAATGTACCATACATGCTTTTATGCATTGCAGTGACATTAATTTTCAATGTGTTAGGAGCATGTCAAATGCTCCTATGCCTGTTGCAACCACTCAGCTTCATCTGGTGGTTGACTCTTGTAACTGGACCTACCCGTCTAGTCAGCTGTGGGCTGTTTAGGCTAATCAATCTGGCTGCACACCTCTCACAACCTGGGGGTTGGTTAGTGGTGCTCTATTTAAGCATCACAGGTCCGGGGCTCTGATCCTGATCTTGAATTGTAGTTCTGCCTTAATCTTGAAACCTTGTCTTGCCTTGGATTATTAACCCTGTACCTGTTTTGTTTCTTGTATCTAGTTCTTGTCTTGTATTTGTTTCCTGTTCCTGTCTTGTATCTTGCTTTCTGTTTGTCTTGTACCTTTATATCAGTCAGTACTACTCCTTGTTCCTGGGGGTATCCAAGTACTGGTAGGTGTATATTGCGTTATGGGAAAGGCGGCTACTAAAGGTGAAACAACTCGCCACTTTACAGTCTGACCAAGGTGTCTGCATCCAGTCCTGACACATTGGCATCCCAGAGCACTAAGGGAAAGCAGATGCATTGCAACCCACTGCAACACATGGTAATGCACTACCATGTGTTGTGGTATGCTGCATTGCTAAAAATGGTATATGTCAAATGTAAACACACTGCATAATATACAATAGTGCAACATACCAAAATGCAAAGGTGTGAATGGGCCCCAAGTATTTTGTTTAAAGTCATTTGATGTCCAACTTGGTCACAACACTCATTTAGAATGATACATACATTCTTCTTTCTCACAGCTGTAAGCAGCTTCTGCTTTATGTATTTTTTTTTACTAAGAACAAAGAGTTTCCAATATGCCTGCTTGGTCACTTTCCACTAACAGCTGTGAAATGTAATTTAAAGAGTGTCTTTGTCTGATTACTAAGTAAATGGACCATTTCATCTAGATAGGAATTGTCCAGTCAACTTTATTGTTGACTGTATCTTTATTTATAGGTCTAATGCTCTTTAGTTAACACATTTATGGGTCTATTCACAAAAGGGTGAAGAGCTAGGAGAAGGCAGGATAAGGGAACAATCTAGGACAACATAGCTGAATTGGAAAGTGAGCTGAATTGGATAATTTTTCCAAATCGGCTATTTTGTCCTAGATTGTTCACTTCTCCTGTCTTCTCCAAACTCTTCACCCTTTTGTGAATAGCCCTGTAAATCTATAATTTCCATTTAATAGCCCACATCTTCTAAAACTAAATCCTAAGCTTTGATTCCTTGCTTGATTTTTTTTTTTTTTTTTACTGCTGGGCTTTACCTAACATGCCCTTGACCACTGCAGTCTATATGGTATGTTGCATGTACCATAGTACTAGCTGCTACACATTATAAGCTGTGCTGTACCACCCACTCTTGTTTAAAACAAAAATTAGGGTTGATTTACTATACACATAAAGGTAATTTAGCAAAGTGAATATGTATGTAGCTTATTAAACAAGATGAACCTTCAACTTCAACCAATGTGCTAGCAAAAATCCTTTAAAAAAATAATAATTTTACCCACACACGGTGGCTATTCATGGCAGAACCATTTGCCTGTGAATTGTTTATAAATAGATCCCCTTAAATTGCAAGTTACAATTTGTGCATGCATGCTTACTTGCTAATCTGATTTCCCTTCAGCATTACCCATATTTCTATTTATCCATATCCCGATTTGCCTAGTCTGTCCTCTGCACTAGTGGGAGGAGAGGAAGACAATACTCCTGTCTGTTGGAACTATTTTCATTCTTTGCTAGGAACTGGGCATGTAGCAGGTCTCTTCTTTTCCTCCCTATTCTTCCCACTCTCCTGCCCATTTATCAGCCACTTAATACTTGTTTTACTAAATTAAGCTGTCAATCAAATGAGAAGACAGGGAAGGACTGCTAGGAGTCACACTGTTCTGTGCAAAGATTGCCTCTGCCTGCAAATACTAGAACATAATAACATATTAAGAAGGAGATATGTAAGGCATGTGACATCTGAGATGTGCAGCCAGCTGTGAGTCATCCAAGAGGTTATGGAGAATCCCAGGTCTTATTGCTAAGCCTTCCCCTTAGCTAGAAAATCTTCAGGAAAGGACACATCATTTTGCAAGTGGCTATACATGCACCATACACTAAAAAAAAGGTTCTGTTTTCAGCTACGCCCGATTTAAAACTTACACACATGCAAAACTATGGTTTTACTTTTGGTTTTAGGTATTTACATTTCTTTAAAATTTATACCACTTCTCAAAATCAACTAATTTCTCCATAACTTAATAAAGCATATTCATTATGCTGATTGCTTTGATTCAGGATCTACGTAAGCTCTTGAGCCATTACACGCATTCACCTTTGTACTTCTATGACTGGTCTAATTGCATGTGATTTAAACATACTAACAAAAAAAGAGAAAAAAACACATTTAGGCAAGACAATGACTTTCATAAGACCTCCTAAATTAACAAATGAGCTCTAGATGGTCTGAAGTGGCATAATTGTACTTTCAGCCCCTCGTGCTCTATCACAGACAATTTAACTCTCCGACTTCTAAATCAAAATTACCTTTCTTTATATGTGATAATTAATGGTAAAACAAGATACTTAAAAGAAATAAGCTTCAAAACATGCTTTACTTTTACTCAAAGAAAGGATTTGGCAGGAATACATGAAGCAGGTCACATAATGTTACGTTGACATACATGCTATTGTTTCCAAAAAATATCTGACATTTAAGTTAAACTCCAATCAAAAAGCAAAACTAAGCCTTGAAATGCAATTAGGACATACATACTGTGACGACATGGTGATGAGTTTATAAGTTAAATGTGTATTGGTATTGAGTTATGTTTTGAGTGCGTTATGCTGTGTGATCTGGTTATGGAAAGACTATCAGCACCATCCCTCGTTATCTCCCATTGTTCTCTGAGGGAGCTCAGAACAATGACATTCTGGCTCCTGCTATGGCCGTCTGGAGTTCGTTAGCAGGTGGACACCTGTGGTGTTGAGCAGACCGATTGTCTGGGAGGGGAGGGTGGATGTGATGGGATTATATTCTGATTTCATCACTTGCTGTATAAAAGTTTATGCAGTTGCTCAATAAAGCAGAGTTTGTTTCACCTACACTCGAGGCTTGGATAGTGACTGGGGAAACTGGGAGCTAAGGATCTTCGGGTTGCAAGATCTCCTCAGCAAGGAAGAAGACAGCGGCGGACATACTCATCCTGAGTACGGGGGTCCGTCACACATACTACCTGATTCCGTTTTTCTTTTGAGTATAGCTGTAGAGCACAAGGTTACCCCACTGCAAAAAAAATCACTTTACTGTCAATTATTCCTGATGGTCTGGCAACACCAGTTCCTGAAAAAATATACAGGCCACGTATTCTCAGCACCATTCAGAGAGAGAGATAGAGAGAGAGAGGAAAGTGCATATTTGAGTATAAAGAGATTGTAAAGTGTTTTTGTAAATAATTATGGTCAAAACTAAAACAAATAACACTTTCTAAAATATATTTTCTTGACTGATGGATTTTTCAATTACGCCCCTCTGTTAAAAGCCCCAATAAACACACAGACTGCACACCATGGATTTAAATGGCCACAACAGCTCTTTTCTTAACCAAACTAACCTTAACAGTACCCAAAGTAATAAACAAAATAGTATACAACATAATAATCTTAACTACTGTTGGATCCGAGAAGGGGTCTTTGGGTGCCCAACAGCCCAAATAAGACCTCTCCTACAAAACTGCTCCCATGTTCCCAGCCACACCCCAACCAGCTTGATGACAATTATTGCTCACAAGTTCCAAGGGGCTAGGCCCCCTGACAAATATTAACACCAACAGGGGGAAGCACCCATACCAGCTGATGCCCCCCCCCCCCCCACCCCTTGTGTAACTGACTCAGATTTTTTTAGACCCCCCAAAGACCCCCTAACCCGCCAAGCGGCTGTGACATAAAAAGGACATTGTAACCACCAGATACCACAACATTTAAGGGAGGGTGGGTGGAAAAACCTGCTTCCTCTGTCGACTTTCTGGAAAGAATGCACCCAGCCTTCACAGTCCAAGCCCATGCGGCTCCTCCCAACCTCCAATCAGATAAGCTCAGCTAATCCCTTTTTTATTTTTAACCTGTTCTCCAGGGACTATTCCTCCCCAGTCATGCAGCCCCTCCGCTCATTCTCTCTGGGTCTGTCTTTTTTCAAATATTAAATATTTCATAGGAATAGTTTGTATTTTCATATGAATCCAGCTTTATGTTCCTTTTCATATGTTTTGCATTTCCTCTTTTACCCCTATTGTAAAAGGCTTATTGCATACAGAGCTCAATGGCTCAAGCTCCAAAATATACAATATACAAAATAGGGAATAAGAGAGAGCAGTGACTCTCCACCTTCACACTTTTCCTACTGTATAACTCTATTCAGTGGGATTGATTTACTAACCTTATAAACACACCACAAACATGTATACACCTCTGTAGTGTGTTCCCTCCCAGCATGATCTATGGGTGGAATCTAAACACCTTTGTAGTGTGTACACACCCAGCAGGTGTGTTGTGCAAAGCCAAGCATGAATTGCAAGGTGATGTTGTGTAAATTAGCTCTATGTTGTGTTGCTTGTATTGATGAATGCAGGAATGTAAATGCATGAGCTAACCATTTTTATCTAAACTGTGAAGCAGCATTATATATGCATCGTGTGCATGATTTTTCCATATATGGCATTAGTGGAAATATGCTTTTAGAGACTTTTTGGTTGATAAATATGTTTTGCTGTGTGAAAATCACACGCACCTGGTGCGTGCGTGTGTTTAGGTTAGTAAATCACCCCCAAGGTTTCAATCAAAGAATCAATCAAACAACTTCTGCTCTCTCTCTCTCTCTCTGTGCCAGGTCTAATTCCATGACCAAATGGACCACACAATGCCTCAATGTATATATGTTACATTAACATTTGTGAAAAAAATCAATTAAAGCAATGTGCGGCTCAGGCACCCCATTAATCTTACAACTCAGTACATTTTTTTACCTTAATTGCTAGTTTTACTTTAATTTCCTGTTGTTGTGTAACAATGATTACCCAGTGCCCCAAAATGCAGCAGTGGTGTAGTCACCCTTGCATACATATGGCTGCTGGACTTCTACCAGATTACCATGCTGATGTATGGCAGGTCTGCAAGGATTTGGAAGAATAGATGGTGTGGATGAAAACAGCACGGCCCATGACTGATAGCTCTCTAAGCCAACAGGAGGGAGCAACAGAAGTGACCCAATCATTCTTGATACATAGCCCTGGCCTAGCCCTGAAGGAAGCTCACAGCAAGTAGTTACTTGATTGCTACATGATATTGTTAAAAGGTATTTTGGGATTTTTTACCTTTGTAAAAATGGTTTACTAATGTTCTGTGCATGCATCTCAGCTGAAAATTTTTTCACAACTTGAGTTCATATCAACGTCAAATTCTTATTATCTGTCATCATCAGGCTTTTCAGAATATTCCAGATTAGTTTAATAGAAAATGCATTACACAGACCTTATACTGATTGTGTCCCTGGTACTGACATTTGTTCTGATCTGTTAGCCTACTGTTTTTTTTTCTTTTAACATTTTTACTTAAAATTTAAAATAGTGTGCCCCCACTGTAGCTGTAGTAGAGAAAGCTTTCACAATCCCAAACTAGTTACTATAGTACCCATTTTTAAAGGAGAATTATTGGCAGTGTAAAATGTACTGTTCCCAGTATGTAGAGCCGGTGTGGAATACTGCAGCTGTCACAAGCTGGCTCTATTTACCGAGAGCTGATCGATCATGTGACCGATGAACAATTAGCTCACAGTCTTCAGTCAGGGGGACATTCAGTCACCACTTCTCGCCAGGATTCCCCGCCTCCCCTCTCTGTTACTCCAGTGCTCATTGGGGGGACAGTAAGGGGAGGGAGTGGGCAAAGCTGGCTCTAGCTCTAGAGAGGCAGAGTCAGCTGTCAATCAGGCAGCCGGGTGGATCCGTCCCGGCTGCAACTTGGTTCTGCACACTAGTAGCAGTAGCTCATTATTTGCTGACTTTGGGTCACAATTGTACATTAGTAAATGTACTCACATGACTGAAAAAAAATAAGTAATGCCTCTTTTTAAGATTAATTGCTAAATGACCTAAATGCTTAAAGATACTGATTACATTAGTAAATATTCTCTCCTTCCCCACCTTCTCCAGCCCTTATTGAATGCCACTAGGGAATGTATTACCAGTCACTACAGGCAATAAGGTTATAGGTATATTAAAAATGAGCAAAGCTGTTTTTTAAGCAAAACATAGATTCCCCATAAGTGTCTGATTCATTGCGTTTCATGATCCGGTTTTATATCTGTATTGCTGCATTTTGCATGTATGTCTTTCCTACATGCAGTAAGTGAAAAAAACGAGTTAAATAATAAGACACAAGCCTACCTCTTACATATTTCCCTTCATCTCTACTGATTTTGATCAATTAAATCAAGGTTATCCCTATACTCAAGAGATGCAGCAAGTTTTAATGAAACCACAAGAACAGCCTGCAGTTACTAGCACTTTACAGCAAACTCTCAGAAGAGGCATTTTGTGAAGCTATGGCTCAGCTAATCAGAACACTCCCCAGTTGCTTAAATAATGTCTAGTAATTTCACTCCTGTATTCCCAAAGTAGACAATGTCACATTGCAACACTTGGCCTTTTCTTAATTGCATAGCAGTTATAGAGCGTACAACAAAGGCTCTGCGTCTACGAGGCCCACTAATGGTCCTGGATTTAGGGATCATTCAACGGTGTTCAAAGGAGACTTTCTGTAAATCCTGAACTGTTACTGATCCTTGAGGGCTTGTTAAAGCGAAAGGCAAGAATTGTAAATGACTATGTAACTGTGTATTAATGCTCACTTATATAAAGCTGAGACTGTAGACACAAATGCCTCAGAGGTGAAATTATAGATACAAAAAGTAAAGCTGCAGGTTTCTGTGTGCGGCTTTCTGTGACTATACTTGGACTATACTTGCTTTATATATAATCTGTTTTTTGGGGGTTTGTTTACATTTGTTAGGGCTATGGCACATTGTGTCAAAACATTTATTGCATAGCATTTTGTTCTGATAGTAATATCTTATGCAGCATCACTATACAGGCAGCCCACGAGTTACATACATCCGACTTACATACAACTCCTACTTACAAACGGAGGCTATTACTGTACAGTAGGGGTAGTTGTAATACTACCGTGCTCATGGGGACAAGGAGTGCCCGCCTTTATTGGGTCTGGTTCTTAGTACTGAATGTACATTAAAGGAAGATGGCTCTTGTTAGACGTGCAGATGAGAGGTGCCCGACTCTTCTTCCGGGTCACTATGAGGTTTTTACTGCTGTCTATATCCTCATAAGAAAGATTTCATCTCACTTACTGTCATTGAGACAACCGTGAGAGGAAATCTACCCCTAGGAAGGGAACTTCACTACTGTAAGAGTTATCATGGGAAACATGTGTCTTCACTGAAGCTTTATAACCTATCCTTGTTTCCACAACAACCCAAAATGTTCAAAATCCAATTGCCACGGGGACAGAAAGTGAGGTGAAATCTTCTGCACAGGGGCACACACAGCAAAACAAACTTTACAGGGGGTTAACCCTTCCCTATGCTATCCAAAACAAACAACAGAAAAATTGGCTGGAGTTACACTTAAAAAATGTACCTGTTCCAACTCACATACAAACCTACAGTCCCTATCTTGTTCGTAACCCGGGGACTGCCTGTACTAATAGTTATTGCCATGATAATGTAACATCTGTCACTATGATGATATTAAAGCTGCATTCTCTTTTTTTAAGACTTTTCCCCCTTTATTTTGACCTGGTAAGCCTTTGAATAACACACTTCCTGTCCCTGGGTGGCTTTGTCTATAAACTCTTCTACTGTATCTATGGAGGGAGCCAAGGCTGCTACCCTGGCTGCACTCCTGCTATCCTGTCTGAAACATAAACATTAATGCAGTCACTACATTAAAAGACTGGTAAGCTGCAATATATACATTGTTTTTTTTCTTGGGTTTAATTATACTTTAATTGTTACTTGTAGGAGTTTGGTCCATGATTACAATTAAAGGGACATTGTTACCTTGTCCATGCAGCTTCCACACCACTCCTGCTAACATTGCAATATACAGCAATATACACTGAGTGGCCAGATTATTATGACTACCCCATCAGTACTTCGTTGGGCCACCTTTTGCCTTCAATACTGCGGCAATTCTTCTAGGCATTGACTCCACAAGATGTTGAAAGGTGATGCGAGGAATATGACACCATGGGGTTGACTTACTAACCTTATAAACACGCCACGAACAAGTATACACCTCTGTAGTGTGTTCCCTCCCAGCATGATCTATGGGTGGAATCTAGACACCTTTGTAGTGTGTACACACCCAGCAGGTGTGTTGCGCAAAGCCCTGCATGAATTGCAAAGTGATGTTGTGTAAATTAGCTCTACATTGTGTTGCTTGATGAATGCAGGAATGTAAATGCATGAGCTAATCATTTTTGTCTAAACTGTGAAGCAGCATTATATATGCATCATGTGCATGATTTTTCCATATATGGCATTAGTGGAAATATGCTTTTAGAGACTTTTTGGTTGATAAATATGTTTTGCTGTGTAAAAATCACACGCACCTAGTGCGTGCGTGTGTTTAGGTTAGTAAATCACCCCCACGCCTGATGAATAGCACTGTCCAGTTCTGTGAGATTTGATGGCTGTGGAACCAGCTGCCTGATGGCTCTTTCAACTTTGTCCAACAAATGCTCAATTGGATTGAGATCTGGTGATTGTGGGGGCCACCTAAGCAAGGTAAAGTCTCCCTCATGTTCTTGAAACCACTCCTGCACAATACATGCACCGTGGCATGATGCATTGCCTTGTTGGAAGAAGCCATCTCCATTGGGATACACCATCAACATGATAGGATGAACTTGATCAGCAACCATACTTTGGTATGTTGTGCTATTCAGACGTTGTTCCACACAAATTAAAGGGCCCAAATCATGCCAGGTAAACATGACCCAAACCATAACTCTGCCCCCACCAGCTTGAAGGGTTGTACTCATGCATGTGGGGTGCATGCTTTCATGCTGTTCCCGCCAAATTCTCACTCTGCCATCTGCATGATGCAACTGGAAACGTGATTCATCGGACCACATGACTTTTTTCCAATGCTCGACTGTCCAATCCTTGTGTTCCTTTGCGAATTGGAGACGTTTTATCTTGTTAACTGCAGACAGCAAAGGTGTTTGAACAGGCCTTTGGCTTCCATATCCCATACGATGCAGTGTACGGGGAACAGTGCATACAGAGATCATTTGAGAGGATCCCTGATTAAGATCTGTAATAATTTGATGCACTGTTGCCCTTCTGTTGTCTTGTACTAGTCTTGCCACTCTCCGTTCTGCCCTAACATTGACTAGTCGCTGACGGCCACAATTTGCACGTTCAGACCCAGATTTTCGGCTGACAGTCCAGTCTTTAAACACTTTAACAACAGCTGCTCTTGAACATTTACCGAATTCTGCTGTTTTGCTGATACTCACTGCATGGCTCACCGTGCCAACAATCATCCCACGTTCAAAGGCTGTTAAATTGCGTTGTTTACCAATATCTTCAGGAAAAAAAACACTTCTACTGTCATGGTAAACAACCTGCTTCCCTATTTACGATGGTCTGGCCCTCTAGCAACTTCAGCGCGAAATTATAGCTAATTTGCCTACAAACGTCAGGTGGTCATAATAATCTGACCACTCAGTGTACATATCCAGGTATCCAGGCTTGTGACCTCCTTGTTGTGACAATGCCCGAGTCTAGCAGCCAATCACTAGCATTGAGCACTGTCACATGACCGAAGTAGTGATATCACTGCTCCGTATAGTTGCCTACACTGGTGATTTTTGCACCAGCTATGACAGATGAAGAAGCAGGGAAGGAACGACAGTGAGGTAAGTATAAATGGGTCAGGGAGGGGGAGATTTCAGTAGAGATCCTGTCGCCTTCCCCTTCATGATCAAGGTTGCAGGGTCTCTTTAAGTTTTAATGGCTAGGTCCTGGTTTGTTAGGCTTGCAGTGTTCACTATGCTGATCTCATTCTTCATGCTGAGGATTCTGGCACTGAAACCTCTGCACCTAAAACAGGCAGGCCCGATATTCAGCAGCCAAAGAACAAATGTACCAACTTCAGGATAGCATGCAGTGTCAAACCCTCCCTCATTTACTTGTGAAGTAGACTGCAGATCTGTAGAAGCTGTGTAATGCCTCCCAAATGTTTCCTATCGTAAGAGGAAAACATCCCCAATAATAATTATTTAATGTGATAATTTACCTGACATTTAGTAGTTTACATAATATAGAAAAATGAGGTAGGGAAGGTATTCGTCGCTCTTGGTATTTACAATGATGAATAAACATGAAAAAAATCCATCCACCAAGTTTGAGATACGACCTGGACTGAACTAATTCCCACTTGGCAGAGATTTACAAATGTCACCCAATATCTTAGAAATAAAGTTCTAGAAAAGGAAC
Organism: Nanorana parkeri; assembly: GCF_000935625.1. Classification (NCBI taxonomy): domain Eukaryota; kingdom Metazoa; phylum Chordata; class Amphibia; order Anura; family Dicroglossidae; genus Nanorana; species Nanorana parkeri. The sequence goes on from NW_017306664.1 coordinate 1,182,955, forward strand.
AAAATGTATATGCCGGTAAATGCAAATCTGGCTCATGGAATCAAGGAAAAGCGGACAATTTGAATTACCTGCATTGTGGGTTTTAAGAATCTTACCGAACTTCAATAATCATGGTATTAGTGACTTTTCAAATTGTAAAGTTTAAAGCTCAACTCCCACAATTAGTTTTTTTTTAAGGGGGTAATTCCCAAAGCTGCCAAAGGCAGCCGAGTGAATAACCCAGCCAAAGTGAAGTGAGCCGGACGCTGTTCGACTATTCACTTCAGGCTTGTACAGCTGATTTCAGCTGTACATTGTCTAAAATCAGCCATACATTGGGTGCCTTCAGTCAGTCGTACATGATCTGCATATTCAAGTGAGCCGAAGTGCAGCAGGAGTTCGATTTAGCCGATCCAACATCTGGATCGGCTGAGCCGAAGCTCCGGCAGCTCACTTGCTGCCGTTCGCCCCGATTCTCATAGGGGCCAAATGGCAGTAAGTGATTAGCCGAATGCCACCGAGCGCCATTCTGCTTGGCTATTCGGCTCGGTACCTCAGAAGTACCGAGCAGAATAGAAAATTGTGCAGAATATTGTGAATAGCCCGCACAGCAGCCCTTCGGTTCAACTGAACCACAGGGCAGAGGCGGCCGAAGCGAGCAGAGAGATCAGCCGAAGCTACGGCTGGATTCTTCTGCTCTTTAGTGAATAACCCCCTTATTCAGTTTTGGAAAGAGTTGGGAAGGGTAAAACCTATGCCAGGTATTAACTGATGTCTGTGACTCCACTGGAGAGATTTTCCATAACTTCCTGTCCTACCAGGAAGTGATGAGAAACCTCACTAGCAGGGATACAGGCTACACGCAAAGATTGTACAGTCAGACTGTAAAATGTATGCTAAGCTTAAGGGTGCCCGTACTGAAACATTGTTATCCTGTATAGCTGATAAAAGAGGATTGGTGCTTAAGAGAGAAAGTGTTCTTAGAATTGTCATCTGGCTTATAGTTATTACTATTTAATCTTTCTGCACCTGTTCAGAACGTTAGTGCTATTTACAATGTATTCTCTAATCATCCAATTATCAACATTGTAGCAACATTGTTATGTTAGAATGCTGTTAAAGGTGCTGTCTACTGGAGCTACTCTCTTCAGTTACAGTTAGTACAAATATTATTTGAAAACTTTGAATATAAGGGCTCATTCTGCGTGCATTACCACAAAATTTGCCAATGTTTGTTGCATGTGTTGGTGTGCGTTGGGGTGCCATTCATTGTGAATGTCACCCTTAACACACATTCATAATGCATGTGTTTCCCATAGTGTCCTGAGCATTGTGATAAAATGAAGCCTGCCCCATTTTCACATACATTTTTGTTACATCATTACAGTGTTGTGTTGTGTTGTGGCATGTCTTAAAAACCTACTGCAGTTAAAGAAACATATATTTAGACAACTGGGCATCATACTAATAACCTTCATTCTCATATTCTTTCACTTTCCTTTACAGCATTTATACAGAGTGTGCAGCCATATAGGCACCAGAGTTAGACTTAGAGCACTCAGTACCAGAACTGGTCAGGCACACTCTTCTCTTCCCCCAAAAGTCTGTTTGAAGACACTTGTGGTGAGGGGTGTGGCTGTTACTCTCTGCCAGCATAGAGCACTGGAGCATAAAAAAACAGGAAGTAGCATGTTCACTGTGAGAAAAACATCAAAACACATATTGGTACGGTGCTATACACAGATAAAAAGGTTTGAGACTTCAGTTGGGCTTTAAAGGTTATCTAACCGTTTTAATTTTATATTGCTGAGTTTATCTCACTAATAACTAATAACTTCTGTTACACTGAAAACAAAACAAAAAAAACAGACTATATGCCTAGTAGCAAAAGACCATGAAGGTATCCTCTTTGCTTAGGCTGTAAAACTGGGCATAGACAGCTCCAATGTCTGCTGATTCCTGCTGAATTGGACAAAATGTTAGCTGTAGGTGGCCCTGCATGTAACATCAAGCTTCACAAATGTCGATTTTGAAGTCATCTGTGCCAGGTGGAAAATTATTATTCAAACAGTGACTTCATCCTATCAGAGTAAACAGCCGAAATTTTCAAGCCATCTATACACAGTTTAAGTGCTCAAAAATATATTTGGTTATGCTGACCTGTGTCTTATTTCTTCTGCAACATTTTTTCAATATTAGGTCCACTCTAAAGTGAAACAATCCATGCATTGCAAAATCACTGATGTGTCCAGTGTGGTTACACATTTCTTTGTGTGCCTTATAATAAAATAAACTCAAACCTTTATCACTTTTTTTCTGGTGTGCTTAAAGCCCATAAGTGTTTCTTTTGACCAGAAATAGACCAATGGTGGGTGCATGAAACCATACTTTTTCAAGGTTTTATTATTATTTTTCATGTAAGCACAGTAGTCTATCTGCAGCAGTATGGCTCTTTATTCAGTAACATTACTGTGACATCATGGGGGGGGGGAGGGGGGTTAGCCAGACCTCATTATTAGTCTCAGCTGTACATGGTTCTTTTGTGTGTGAGGCGACTGAGCTAAATGGCTTTGCCTCTGACTTTCCCTGCTATGAAAGCCTGCTGATGGGTAAAACGTCTGATTGATAACAGACCACTAAAAAGGTACAACAAAAAAAGGTACAAGCATTTCCTGATTGTTTTGGGGAACCCATTATAGGGCACCCAGTTAATCTGGAACTGACAAGCAGATGTTTTGTTTGTTTTCTGCTGTGGACTTGCTGTACAAAGTTCTCCTGCACGAAAACTGTGTCTGTTTGTTGGCTTGCAAAACAAAAGTGTAGGACACACCTGCCTAGATTGTATCTGGGTGTCCCCATCTCATGCATGGTTTACCAGCATCAATACAAATTGAGCTTGCCCCATTAAAACATGTATACTGGCTGGTCAAATCAACAAAATTATTAAATGTGAAAGAGGTCAGAAGAACATGGCGAAGTGAAGAATCATGAGAAGTGGCAAAGAAAAATACAGATAAATACTGTACAATCTGCACTCTTCATATCACCTATCCCCTAAATCAAGCAAATGTATCAGCAGCAGCAATCCTGGTATCTAACAGTTATCACCTTTGAACAAATTATAACACTATTTCACTGTGCAAAAAACAATCTTCATCCAATGAAATTAGCAATATTTTAACATTTACTATAATAAAATCATAAACAGGTACTGCAAGTATAAAAAATGTGTCAACATAATAAGTGCAGGTATAGTGCTTAAATCACCATAGATATTAAAGTCTGGCTAACACAGCTACACACGGAAATTCATGAGAGGAGATAGAAGTGGAGGATTTCTGTGAGGAGTGAATATTGCATTTGTTATGTGAGTGCAATGATTTTATGTTTGAATAAAGCTGTTTTAAACAATTTTATACGATGGGCAGTCTATACTTGTATCTTCTTGGCTCTGGTGAACTGAGGAAATATGAATAACACTACACCCCAGGGAGATTTGTTGTGGAGGAACAGCAGACTTATACTGGTTGGACATGAACGGAGGAAGGAGATTCATTCAGGAGGCCAATATAAAGCGATCTAAGGTCTATTTGTAATAGGATGACCATACATTTCTGCTGAGTGTGGAAGAGTAACACCAGGGTGGATCAAGAAATTATATTGGAAGAGCACTGTTCACTTATTGAGCATACACGTTGATTCAGATTGAATGTTTTATGAGTGCACTTTATTATTGTGATTTAAACTTGGAGACACTATGAACTTATGATTGCACCATAATATCTATGGTTGATTTAAGCACTGTACCTGCACTTTTTGTTTGCACATTTTTTATACTTGCAGTATCTGTTTTTGATTTTTTTTTGATATTTTTATAGTACATTCTATACTGTTGCTAATTTCATTGGGTGAAGATTGGTTTTAGCACAGTGAAATAGTGTTATATAAAGAAATATACAGGGTTATTCACAAAAGAATAAAGGCAGAAGTGAACAATCTAGGACAACATAGCTGAACTAGAAAGTGAGCAAAATTGGAGAATTTTTACAAATCAGCTATTTTGGCCTAGAATGTTCACTTCTCCTGCCTTTTCCAAACTTTTCACCCTTTTGTGAATAACACTGATAGTGTGCATTACATGTAGAGGTCATTTAATTTGTTGGCAATAATACAGGGAGACTATGCAATCATTATTTGAGTTGTATATTCTAAATCTGTTTTATTGCTTAAGCAATCTTCACCTTATGGTTAAAAGCAATTTCCATGTATCTAGGGAGCACATGACCTGGTTAGCTAAGATTCCTAATATTACCATCCAGAAGAACATACAATCTTTCAAGCTCCTTTATATGACAATCACTGTATTTTGTAATTTGTTGCAGTAGCTTGTAAATCCTGTTGCGTTTAGGTACAGGTATAAAAATGAATGGCAATAACCCTCACTGAGCTATAACTCATAATTTCCCTGTCTGTCACTTTTTTTTGCTAAAATGTCTGTGCACACAAAAGTATAGTAAGAATGGTGTGTTTAATTACAGTGCTTGAGATTGCTTATTTCCCAGGATATAATCAAGGCAATATTATTGTGAATGTACATAGGGAAAAAATCCACAACAGTCATTAATGACTAATTAAAATGTAACATCAATATAAAACTACTTATTTATTCATAAATATTTTTGCTGCAGCAGATTGACTAACCCATTAAGCGTTACCATTTCCGACCATTATTTCTAGAGTGACAAAACAAGTTGAAGTAAACATGGCAACCAAACGACTGATTGATTGTGCATGTGATGTAATGCTTGTATGTTATATAAACATGACACTGGTTTTTATTTAAGACATTTTTTTTGATGCTATCCGGTTGGATGTTCCTTCCTAGAAGCCATTCCAATTAGTTGATTCAATGTTTTTCGGTTAGGATGGGGAGACAGACTTAGCCTGCTTGCCCAGGGGTTTTCAATTCTCAACAATAAAGTATGCAATGATATTAAAGACACATATGCATTGATGCATTATCGCAATGCAGGTTAATGCATATACCATACATTTGAATGGCATTTCAATGCACCAGTGTAGTAGAAGGCAGACCTCCCCCTCCACCCCCCACTGCAGACATCACAAAGCTTATGCAATGGGCTCTTATTGTCTTTTATCTGTCAGGCTATAACAATTATCTTAATAGCACTTCACCCAATACAAGAGTTCTTATATTCACCTATCATGAGACTGAGCATTAAGTTAAGTGCTGGTGTGTGTTAGAACATGTATTTTAAAAATGGGCTACAGGTTGCTTAAGAGTAGATGAGGCAATAGTGATTTTTTTTTTTTTTTAAGCTGGCCGTAGTGCAGCTTTAAAAATGAAATTTGGGCATATATATAAGACACAAGTTAATGCAGCTCTGTAATCATTATTGCATTTAATACATCTTTCGAAATGCAAGCACTATAAGTACCTGAATTTTACCTGGTATCAGACTCTTTGCAGTCTCCTGTACAGTAGAGATTTCTTGGGAGAAAACAAAGCAGCACAATGAGACTTTCTGCTGCTTTATTAAGTCTAACTGCTTTGACATTTAAGCAAAATACAACTGCAACATTCCATACAGATACCACTAATTGTTCGTTTTGAATCAGATTTTAGCTATGTAGATGTTCAGACTCCTCTGAAAATTCAGCTATTCGGTTGATTATAGAATGCCATCATGGGTCAAGTGGGAAGAAAAGTCCCTGCATGCTATTACCTGGATGGATCATAAACATAATTCATCATGAAATACCTGTGTAAATCCTACTGTACAGTGCCAGCTAATTATAAAACCGTGTATATCATTCTAGAGGCATTTATGAATGCCGTATATATTGTAAGGCCTAAGAGTCGATGTTATTACATTACATAATCAATAGTGATTCCCATTATAAGACAACAGTGGTTTAACACTTGTGGGTAAGTGGCCTGTTGTCCTCCTAGCCTTCTAAGAGCTCTGCATCTGTGTTTGCATAGCCATGGCGATTAAAATGCATAAATAATGTATTTACGCTACGCATCAATATCCATGAACCTATACATATTTTATGTAAATGTTAAGAACCCTTTTCTGGAGCACCAACTAACAGCAAAAACCTATCATATATTTTGATTACATTTAACATATGCATCATTCAGTATGTGTAATGCATTATACAATTATCTCATTGTATATGTAAGATAAATATTATAACATACTCATAGGGAAGCCCAAAGTGCCAAATTTCTGCATACATCTGGTATATCTTAGATATGCAAAATCCAAACACTCAAAGTGGACTTAGCGTCAGATATATAAGTGCACGTAAGTAGATGTAGATGTAACACTTGCAGGCATTTATTGCTTTATAAGCACTTTCCTTGGCAATATCCTCCTTACTATCCAGACGTCCAGGGGCTCCATATTTGTTCAGGTATCATTCAGGTTGCCATTTACTCTCTGGAGTAAGATGCTGAGATGTAAATTATGGGGTCTATTCACAAAGCTGCCGAGGGCAGCAGAGTGAATGACTGATCAGAAAAACAATAACCCTCACATTTTGGCACATCCCCATAGCCCACCTACTTAGTCCACCTGCAGTGGACTAAGATGACATAATGCATTATTGTTAACACAAACTAGCGTCCTCCCATCACCCTAAAGTATACTGCGAGCTACAGCTCGCGGTATACTGAGACGCCGCAGCCGGAGCGGATCCCGACATCGAGATCCACCCAGCTGCGTGAGTGACAGCTGGCTCTGACTATCTAGAGGCAGAGCCAGCTGTACCCGCCCCTCCCCCGTCCGTTACGCCAGTCAAAAGCACTCACCTCATAGTTCTCCTTTAATTTTTCCTTGCAACTTCCATTTCAAAGGCTATGTTTTTGGCTTCTGAGTCTTCTATTACCATGTTTCCTAAGAACAAGACAAACCTAAAAACCTGACATTTCGGGTATATGCCAAATAGCTGCTGCTTAGTATCAGTCAGCCTTATTTAAATATTATAGTAATGTTAAATAAAGCCTGTTCAAATTCTGTACTTGGTCCACCCAGCAATATTAAATCAGTTGTTGTGTCAACTGCCAATGAATAACCATTTTTCTTTCAAGCAGGCTTGGCAACATTATGGTGCCAATTGTGGCAATAAAAATATGACAATATATATCATATTGTGAAGATGCAGACTAATGTGAAGGTAGGGATATGATACAGATGCCCTTAGAACTACTGTAGGTTTGGGGAAAATATACCAAACATAGTAAGTGGAAAACAAGGTGATATCTTATCTGGAACTGAGACAGTACCCATGTCATTGCACGCAAGGGGTGAGTGTACCATAAATCTCAATGCCAAAATCAAAGTATTTCTATTTCTTATTTTAAATACTTTCATCCCTAACGCCTGGTTCACAACTGAGCATTTTTCTGCATGGATCTAGCTCCACAAAAACTTGCAAAACAAACATTTCCATGCAAGGCAAAGGTGATTGTTCACACCATAGTGTTGCGTTGTGTGTAGGAAAACACCTGTCACGTGAAAAGATGCTGGAGCTAATTTGAGGTGGATGTCATGCTGGTTTGGTCCCATAGACATCTCTATGCTGGGAGAAATGTGCATTGTTAAAGGCAAAATCACACAAAAACGTGCAAAACTGAAAATGCCTAGGTGTGAACCAGGCCTTATATATTAAAGAAGGAATTAGAAGTATACCCTATATTTTCATTGTTGCAGATACAGTGATTCCAAAAAAGGTTAGTTCTTTCGGTGTTCAAATTAGGGAATTTCAGTGGACTGCCTGTATTGCTGTCTGAGTTGCTTTTTGTGGTAAGTACAATTCATTGCTTTTCTTTGACTCCCCTTTATCTCTTTTTTGCCTTGGGGAGGGGGTCTCAAAGTATTCTTTTTAGAAAACCTGTTAAATCTCAAGGACCATTAATGGCTTTAGCCTTGAATCCTTGTTTGGGTTGATTTGGTCCATGCTGTGGTTTGTAGAATAATACATACAGTATATATATATATATATATTAGAGTAAGTTGACTTGGTCATAAAATCTAACTAAAACAATTGATAACTGCTTTTTATAACCAAAGTAAAACATGTTTCACTCATAGATGCCAGAAGCACACCATGCACACCAGGTGACATTACACCAGGGTCAAGTTGACTAATCACCCACAATTGATGCTAAAATAGAGGCCTTACTAATCTTCCCAACCTTGTGTAAATTACCCATTAGCCACAAACTCTTTATGATTAACTCCGTAACAAAGACTAGAGGCCACCACCTAAAATTGGTGGGGGAAAAAAACCAGCACAAGGGGGTTCTTCAGAGTTAGAGCGGTTAGGGTTTGGAACTCGCTGCCACAGACAGTGATTTCAGCTAAGAGTGTGGAATCATTCAAGAAGCTTTTGGACGATTTCCTGAGAGACCGTAATATACAGGGGTACAGGTATTCTTAAGAATGAGATGATACATGGACCTAAATAGGTTGGACTTGATGGACTTATATCTTTATTCAACCTCAAATACTATGTAACTATGTAACCCTCCATACTCTTCATGGTTTGACACATTTTCATTTATTTTACTGACACTCTGTGTTTAAAATGTACTATTTTAAATATCCATTTGTAATTAAATACAGTTATTACTTACATGGACTACTTCATATGTTAGTGTGCTGCTTTGGCTTCGTTTGCACTTGATTGTACTTGCCTATATGATTTAGTGCTTTAATCACAATAATTGTTCAAGTAGACCTGTCATTTTAAGGATGTATTAAGCTAGCTATAAGAGCAGACACCATAAGAACAAAATGTAGAGGTGCCTTCACATATCTTTAGAGCAGTGTGGGTTATCTGTGTCCCAAGATTCTAACAGGTGTAATTGAACACTGTCTTTTCCAAGCTGGCCCCATCCTCTCATGTCTAACACACCTACTGGCTCATTACTGTAATAGGTAATGCTACTGGCCAATAGGAAACAAAGGGGCAGCTTGAGCATGAGACATGAAGTGTTGAAATATATCTGTTAGAATACCTTGGGGTTTGGGGTACTCACTAAAACATCTGTAGGTATTTGCAGGCATCCCTGAGTGCTTAACTCTTGTAGACAGCTTAGTTTTCTTTTTTTAAACTTACTATATGATAATGCATTTTTCCACTGAGTTTCCATGGATTTAGGCTAGATCAAGTTCATCAGCACACAATAGGCACATTTCATTTTTGGTGGGTTCTTGTAAACCTCAGAGACTTTAGTGGCGAGATTTCCTCAAATGGTTTTTGTTTGTATCACCACGCCCATCAAAGCCATAGCGTTGGCAATCTTTCTGAGATGGACTTCCCCATATTTCTGTTTATTCTACATTCTCTAGAGAGGAGATCTAAAGGCAAAAGTATGCACTGCAATCTGTCTGCATTGTAATGCTGCAGCCTGGTAAATAACAATAAGATACTGACAGGTTTATTTAATAAATGGGCAAAGTCTTTCAGAAATATGTCTGCACCCTTCTAATACTTTGTGACTGAAGGTTGCTGGCAGTCCCTAGGCCCAAACTGTACGTGACCAGTTATTTGCGGCTCTACAATGCTGGTAACCGCTGAGAAACAGCGGTTACCATTCATTAATGGATGCCTCAGTATAGAGGCATCCATTAAGGAAAGAGTTAAGCTTTTTCAGACACCCAAAAGCTTTCAGGAATTAGGTGTCTGACAGTGAGAGCAGAGCCGCATTTGCAGCTCTTGCCATCACTCTGACAGCTGGTATAGATCGGGAAATCCCGATGTATACCGGCTTTTTTTTTTTTAACTTTCATAATAGAAATATAATGTTTCTATTCCTGAAAACAATGTTGCAGTTTTCTGATCATTGTTGGAACGAACAGAAAACCTTTAGTGACAGCTGATCATGAAATTCTGCAGGATCAGTGTCACTAAGGTTATTATTGGCTGTTCTTAAGTTTGAAGCAGCCTAATAATAACCAAAAATGAATTGATTAATTTATCAAGCAGTAAAATAGTGAGATTAATTCACAATGACTTGATATCATTAAATAAATAAAATAGAAATGTAAAACGTTTTTAAAAAATAGTGAAAAGTGTAAAAAAAATAAAGTGTAAAAAAATAAATGTAACACATAAAAATAAATGTAACAAATAAAAATGATATATTTAAATATATTTTATACTATAATTTATATAACAATTAACCCTTACAATGAAAATCTGCAGCTGAGCTGCAGATTTGTTTTTCACCCTAAAGGGTTAATTTTTTTAACCCCCCTCATGACAGTGAAGTTCAAAGTATGTCGCTGTCATTAAGTGTGACACTTAGTGACAGTGACATTGTATGCCAGGTGACTACTTTTAGCTTTAGCTTTTAGAGAAAAAAATATTCAAATGTTAGGTTTAGTTTTAGGCCGAGTAGTACAGAAACATTTCTAAAATCCTAGGGATGTGAGGTTTTTCCAGATAAAGGACAAATCAATGAATGTATGTATTGCATTTTTTTTAGCTGTGCTGTTTTTGTAAAAAAAAAAAACTACAAATCAAAACTGGGGAAAAAGTGTTTTCTTTAAGTTTTTTCCTCTTTTTTATATTTTGTTTGTCTTAAGTGAGGCGTTAGGTACACATTATTATCTGTGCTCTAAAAAAACAATATATAATATGTGTGGGTGCACTTTGTAAGAAAATATATTACTGATGTGGAAGAATCACACAGCAAAAATTTCAAAAGTGCATCAGTCACTTACGAACAGAAACTAAAAACAAGCTCAGTCATGAAGGGGTTAATGTTGAGGCCCAAGCTGGAGAAAACATTACCCTTGTTTTAGAGTGTGAATATGAGTGTGTATATAAATAAAAATGACTGCACTCTTGTTCTCTTTGTTCTTTGTGGTCGTAAACTAGAACTGTGGCAATGCATTAACATACTGCATTTTGTCAGAGATAAGTAAAATGGAGCATCCATAAATGTCTTTCCTGCACTTTATTAGCTATTTTACATGAAATATTAGCTATAAACAAAGCAGTAAGATGACAGGAAGACATGTGTGAGGAAGTATCCTATTTTCTCATGGCAGAGTCTAGTGAAAACAAGTAAGTGGGTGGCTGACATATTGTACTATTTCTATGCTAAATTTACTCAACAGAATCAGAGTTATTTATGAACTACATGCAACCGGGACTTCTAAAGAATGTAGATCAATATGGTATATTTAGTTAAACCCTGATCTGCATAAAAAAAAAACCACACAAGAAATGATATTGCTTTGACCCTTTTGTTGCCAAACCCTCCAAAAAACTTTTAACCTCAGCTGGCCTTACCATTTTTGCAATTTTTCACCTTTTTTATTTTCAACTGCAGCTTTTAGAGTTTGTAAAAGACCGCCCAAAACATATATTTTATGAAAGCATAGGCCCACTGGAATAAAAAGATGGTGCTACCAATTTTGTAGGTCCTGTGATAATTGTGCAAATGATGGTCAAATCAATATTAAACCGATAAAATTACACTATTAAATTGATAAAAGCACACTAAAATCAGTATCAGTGCACACACAAAAATACTTTTCTGACTAAATCTAAAAAATAAAACTGTATTAAGTTAATAAATAACAAATATTTGTAACAATTTAAATTGTGCCTTTTGCGAAATAATGAAGTAACACAAAACTGTAAATAAGCAAATTATGTTATAAATCATTTTTGCGCTGTGTTGGAGTGTGTGTCGTGATAAAATTATACAGGCGTACATTTAATCAAAACACAGCGTATCACAATGCACAACAGTGTGTCACAATGCTTTGCCATGCGCTTCCCCACAGTTAAATTAATGCTATTTTAAAAACAATAAATAATAAAATCATGCACTACAATGTGTTCTAACAACATACCACAGCACATGTGCATGGCGTACACCACAATATAGTGCACATGTATGTTATCTGTGTGTGTGTGGGGGGGGGGGGAACATTTCCCTTTTGAAATATAAAAAGGAATTGAGGACACAGAGTCTGTTATGAATGAATGGATGGAAAGCACTCAGCACCTGGGATTTTTGTTAATAGCTGTTATCAGCTTGTCAGCCGCTGATGACAGCTATTATTCTACAGGGGACCGTCAGTGGGACCTTCTGATGTCCCACTCCTGTATGTCTATGTTTTTCTCTTTAACTTTTTTTTTGCCCATAGTTCACCTTAGTGTATGTCCTCCCATGACCAAAAACTCAGCATATAGCGTATGCTGAGAACACTGCAGCCGGGGCGGATCCTGACAATACTGTTGACATCCACCCAGCTGGCAGATTGCCTATCTAGAGTCAGAGCCAGCTATGCAAGACCCCTTGCCCGTCCATCCCTCCAGTCAGCGCTGAAAGATCATGGGGAGGGGGATCTCTCTAGGGAGCTGAGACTGACAGTCACCGCTCTCTGCGGGGAGATGATCAGGAAGTGAGTGGATCGGCAGTATGTTTTTGCTCACTTCCTGATCAATAGAGTCAACATATGACAGCTTTGTGTTTTGTATTATATGACGGCTTCAGTTTCACACGTGGGCTCTAACTATGGGGATGAGTGTAATTCACTCACCCCGTAGTTCTCCTTTAAGTTTTCTGCCTTAAAAATGAAAGGCAGCAGAGCCCATATAATTAACCTTGGCCTTTTTTATCTTATTCTACACTAGACAGTGGGAAAAGTAAGTGGGAGAAAGCACATCACTCAACACTGATTGACATTTAGCACACATCACTGTATATAAACTAATATACAGAACTTTACCTAAATGTGAACAGTAGAAGACAATAAACAATTTGTTTGTGTTACATGTGTTGGTAATCCAGATCACACTATACAGGCACTGGTCTGAGGTACACTTCCATACTCCTTACTGATTCTGTATAAGTTGAATATACAGCACACATTATCACCTACCGTGTTTCCCCGAAAATAAGACACTGTCTTATATTTTTTGTGGCTCAAAAAAACACACTAGGTCTTATTTCCGCTGTAGGTCTTTTTTTAATGTACAACAATCCAAAGTTAATACAAATCCAAATTAAATAATCCAAAATGGCAAAGTTAAGAATATGGTGATCAGGGTAATCAGTGGTGTCGTACCTTTCCAAGAGCAATTTGACAGGAGCCGGCGCTATAGAGGAAACATCGGCTTATGCGGCTCTGCTGCACTGCCGCCTCGCTTCCTCTATCGCTGGCAGCGCTGATTCTCTCCTGCGGCTCTTCAAGTTCCCCCTTATGCCACCGCTGGCCCTGGGAATGGCCACAACTAGGTCTTATTTTCGGGTTGCAGTAGCTATTTTTCACCCAGATAACACTGGCTCAGTGGAAGTTGTACACCACATAAAGCCCAGTGGGCATGTCAAAGACAGTCAGTGTGTTTTGGGGAAGAATGGGTGTTTTTAGACATGAATTGTGCCTGATACAATGTTCTCCCTTTCACAGTAGGGAGAGGAAGGGAGGAAATTACAGAGCACCATAGTATCCCACCAAGCACCAGAGGCAAAAGCAGACGGGACATAAACAAATAAGGCTGGAGTTCTTCCTATTCTATTCTATTCTAATGCAAGTTATTTACCTGTAAAAGCCTCCGTTGTGTAGATACTCAAAAGCCCGGAGATTGATGCTGGGCACTGCCATCTTGGATGTGATGACAGCATCTCCAGGAGACTCAGAGCTGTCCCTCAAGTCCCAATCTATAGTATTCACCTTCACTCCTCCAGGCACATTAAAAGTACATAACAATAATTTATGGAAAGGAAAAACACAGCAAGTTAGTCTTTAAAAAACTTGATTTTTCTGTGATTTTATCCTCATTTTGTAAATTGATGACAGGGTTTCTCTAAATTTAATAGTAAGACTAAATTATGTTGTTTGACTTTTTCTTGTATTTGCACATATGCTAACAGGTCTCCACTAACCAGCTACCCTTATAAACTATGACCTTTTGCCCATTCCATCCACTACATCATATTGAATGATAGCACAGTCCATATCAAAAAACAGAAAGTGTATGAAAAGCTCTTTTATAGGGAATTGGGACTGTTTACTGGTTAATAAAAACACCTGCTTAGTTATGACCAAGGAAAAGGAGAAGAGACCATACATTAGGAAAACAATTCAATAGTTTAACAGTACAATACTGCATACATACAGTGGGAGGTCTGTCCCATTTTTCTGCCATCATTTTAGCAGTTGTATTATGACATATCCCATGATCTCCTGCCTGATTCAACAGATGGTACAATACTGCATACATACGGTGGGAGGTTTGTGCCCTTTTTCTGTCATCATTCAGTCACAAGGAGCTTGAAAGCATTTGTGGTTCTGATGTAAATCCATATAAAGCCCACATGGCACAAGTGGAACCTGAATCTGTCATGTAGTTTGCAAATATCAAACTGTGTATGACAGCCTATCATTTTAGATAAAGTACACCAAGAAATATTGGGGTAGCTCAGTATTAAATGTTTCTAGAAAAAAAACTTTTCAATTATGGTGTCATGAATCATGTTCACAATTCAACCAATAACACCTATACTGCTCCATACATATAAAAAAACTAAATGTAATAAACCTCAGGGGAGATTTAGTCATAAAACATTCAGTAAAGTGGATCTTTCAGGAACTTTCCAAGCCTGTATAAATAAATACCTGACATGTCACAATATGCAGCAACAACTTAGGGGTCTATTCACGAAGCAGCTGAAGGATTTAGCCGTAGCTTTGGCCGATCCTTCGGCTAGCTTTGGCCCCAGGATCTGACACGGCACTGTGTCAGAATAAAGAAAAAAAAGACAAATCAGTGTTTCTCTCCTGGGCGTCAAGGAGCGGGAGGCTCCCGGAGCGCCCGGAGAGTTTTTTTTGACGGCAGCAGAACCGCCCAGCCAATATAAAACAGTTGGGCTGAGCTAGCTGTCACTGCTAGCTCCGCCCAATGGTTTTCTATTTTATTTTTTACTACTTTTTCAACTTTTTTTCTATTCTGCTCGGCGGCATTCGGCTATTCACTCAGTGCTGTTCGGCATCTATGAGAATAGGCCGAACAGCAGTGAGTAGCCTGCCGGAGGTTCGGCTTAGCCGATCCAGATGTTCGATCGGCTGAGTCAAACTCCTCCTGCACTTCGCGTCGGTTGAACATGCTGAGCATGTTCGGCCGACCCGAAGCCACGTGAAGCCACCCGATGTACGACTGATTTCAGCCGCTATACGGCTGAAATCAGCCGTACCAGCCTGAAGTGAATAGCCGAACAGCGTTCGGCTCACTTCACTTCAGGTCAGTCTTTCACTCGGCTGCCTACGGCAGCTCTGTGAATAGACCCCTTAATGTTTAAAAAAATCTCTTCCTTTTATCATTAAAGAGAAATCCGTTAGTTACGTTAGTGAATTTGCCTAGCCTGACATTTTGTCATTAGTCTGCTGCAGGCAGAAGGAAGCTGCACTGCTCCTGAATTCAGAGCAGTTACCACTGTAACATAGGCTGTACCTGCTTGCACTACAGTGGGATAAGAAGGTGTTGCAGGGATGTGGCTATCACTATTGATTCACATGTCATTAGAATGTCAATCAGCACCTGGCCACACCTAGTCCTGCCTTCTGCTTTCTGAATTGACAGCACTGCCTCTGTTTCTAAATCCTCCCACTGTGAGCTGCAGTGTCTAGGAGTTGGAGCACAATACAAATTTAAGATCTAATTTTAATAAGCAGTATGTGCAGAATTAGGGTTGGCCCTGCTATGCTCTCAAGAAGTTATTGATCAGTAAAGGTACTTCAGGAGAAGTTTTTGCTTCATTGTCATGGCGTGGTTCAGCTACAGGTATACAGTAAATTAAGTTTAATGCCATGTTTTAAAACTACATTTTCTGTAGCACTACAGGTGCTCTTTAGCTCACTGCATACAATGTAGAGGCAGCAGGCTCACTGCATACAATTTAGAGGCAGCAGACTCACCGAGTCAGTTAATTAAAACTTAATCTCCAATTTGAAGCAAGTAGACCCTGTTTTACTCAGCTCATCTAGCACGTTCCATTTACCACAAACTACGGCAACACTTTAATAATGCAGAGTACACTTGTACCTCTCACATTCTCTAGTTATATGGCAAATTACTTTATGATTGTGCTGCTCTTTGTATACTCATAAATATTGATACCATTAACTGAGACAGAACATTTTCTTTTTCTACAATGATATCCGTGTGATACAAATATCAATATAATTGATATTTGTATCAATTGTGCTTGATACAAATAATTTTGACGAGTACATGTTAACATAAGCTGATGGTGATGAAAAAGGATGAAAACAAAGCAAAATAACATCACAACTCATTTGGTTAACGAAGATGACAGGGGTCTGTTATACACATCGATATTATGACAAAATGATTATTTATATGTGTTGAAGATTACTGTAACAAAGTAATTACTGAGAGTTGTGAAAACATATGTCACACACAGTTTACACATGGTCAACATTCTGGAGAGGAGGAAGAAGGGAATAGTGAAGGGTTAACATTTCCGTTGGGTTTTTATCACTATATGTAGTTGAGTGAAATCTGTTAAGTTTTTATTGCTACCCCACACTACTGTATAAAGTGTTTTTGTCACCACATGTTTGCCTTGTTGAATCAATCAGACAGTGTGCCTTGACATGGCCTGACATGGCCCTTTCTCACTATACCCAATACTTAAAAAGGGAAATGTGTTAAGTAGGGTGTCGTGATGTTCAGATACCAGTATCTGTATCGCTGCCAATACTTGACATTGTCACGAGAACTACCAGGGTCACATCGGTTGTAGCTGTGACTGGGCCCTAGCGCTCCACCACTGTCCTGAAATCATTAGTCTGTATTGTTTTAGAAAAACTATCACATGACACTAAACAAAAAGGTATCAGTAATTGGTATCTGTGAGTACTTGGACAAGTATCAGTATACATAGTTACATAGTATTTGAGGTTGAATAAAGACATTAGTCCATCAAGTCCAACCTATTAGGATCTCATTCTAGGAGTACCTGTACCCCTGTATATTGCTGTACCTTAAGAAATCGTCCAAAAGTTTATTCAACAATTCCACATTATTTGCTGAAATCACCACCAGTGGCAGTGAGTTCCAGACCCTAACTGATCTT
>NW_017306664.1:1200358-1202070 GCF_000935625.1 Nanorana parkeri
AGATATATAGATACATCTATATATCTAGATATATGTATGTATATCTAGATATATCTAGATATATAGGTATATCTAGATATATAGATGCATATATACTGTTTATATAACAAATCATACAATAAAACAGTGATACACAAATCCCAGGAGCCCCATAGCAAATGCTCTTTAAAAATGACAGCTGCCTCCTAACTTTTGAGTTTTTCTCTAGTCTAGTCTTTCAATGGAGCCGGAAAAGTATCAGTACTTGTACTTGTACCAAGTACGGTACTTAGTATCTGAACATCCCTACTAGAGTTAAACTTTAGAGAAAACTGTACCCAACATTTAAAAAGAGAGCTTATATGTGTTTGTATTTGAATAAAGTGTATTTAATACTCATTAAATATGAAAGTATTTGAACAAGCTACTAACAATATCCACAAACATTCAAATGTTCAGTATGCAAAATAAATGATAATGATATATTATGATACATATTACTCGGGTTTGCAAGTCAATGTAAAAACAGTAACCCCGAGCAGTACTGGCACAATTAATTTAACATTGAATCATGCACCCAAGTAATGCTTGAGGTTAATGCAAGCATTCAGTGATGGCTGGATGGCAGAGCGGTGGAGGATCGGTAGACAGTATTGTAAATTTGTTTGCTGTTTTATGGGTCTTTAAAATGTTGCAAACAATGGGATAATATGGAATATGGAATTTTATTGTGTTTGTATACACTAAAATTAAAAGTGTATTTTAGTGTATTTGTTACTGAAAATATAGATTCAAATATAGTTGGGCGAATATTGCACAACATAAAACTAAGGGGTCTATTCACGCAGCTGCCGTAGGCAGTAGGCAGCTGAGTGAATGACCGACCTGAAGTGAAGTGAAGCGAACACTGTTCGGCTATTCACTTCAGGCTGGTACGGCTGATTTCAGCTGTACATCGGCTGAAATCAGCCGTACATTGGCTTGCTTCACATGGCTTCGGGTCGGCCAAACATGCTCAGGATGTTCGGCCAACCCGAAGTGCAGAAGGAGTTCGACTCAGCCGGCTGAGCCGACCCTCCGGCAGGCTACTCACTGCTGTTCGGTCTATTCTCATAGATGCCGAACAGCAGTGAGTGAATAGCCGAATGCCGTTGAGCGGCATTCAGCTCGGCTGTTTTGCTTGGTCCCTCAGGGGGACCGAGCGGAACAGAAAAAGAGTTAAAAAAGTAAAAAAAAAGTAAATAGAAAATGATTGTGCGGAGCTAGCAGTGCCAGCTAGCTCCGCCCAATAGTTGCCTATTGTCCGGCGGCTTTGCTGCCGTCGGAAAAAAAAAACTCTCCCGGGCGCTCTGGGAGCCTCCCGGCTGCCCAGGAGAGAAACACTGCTGTGTCTTTCTTTTTCTTTATTCTGACACGGAACAATGTCAGAATAGAGGAAAAAAATAAATTCTCATTGAAATACATTGCTACATTACTATTGGCTATTTCAATTTGCAATAGCCAATAGTAAACTAGCATTGTACCCGCCCTCTGCTGATGGACCTGATGGAGAACATCGCTCCGTGTCAGAATAAAGAAAAAGAAAGACACAGCAGTGTTTCTCTCCTTGGCGGCCGGGAGCAGGAGACTCCCGGGGCGCCAAGGAGAGTTAGCTGTTTGGAGATCAGTGTCCCTGGTTAGCAGGTAACCAGGGATGCTGATCTCTCTGCAAGTGGCCGGAGCCAGCTCCGCCC
>NW_017306664.1:1206828-1236656 GCF_000935625.1 Nanorana parkeri
AGATATATAGATACATCTATATATCTAGATATATGTATGTATATCTAGATATATCTAGATATATAGGTATATCTAGATATATAGATGCATATATACTGTTTATATAACAAATCATACAATAAAACAGTGATACACAAATCCCAGGAGCCCCATAGCAAATGCTCTTTAAAAATGACAGCTGCCTCCTAACTTTTGAGTTTTTCTCTAGTCTAGTCTTTCAATGGAGCCGGAAAAGTATCAGTACTTGTACTTGTACCAAGTACGGTACTTAGTATCTGAACATCCCTACTAGAGTTAAACTTTAGAGAAAACTGTACCCAACATTTAAAAAGAGAGCTTATATGTGTTTGTATTTGAATAAAGTGTATTTAATACTCATTAAATATGAAAGTATTTGAACAAGCTACTAACAATATCCACAAACATTCAAATGTTCAGTATGCAAAATAAATGATAATGATATATTATGATACATATTACTCGGGTTTGCAAGTCAATGTAAAAACAGTAACCCCGAGCAGTACTGGCACAATTAATTTAACATTAAATCATGCACCCAAGTAATGCTTGAGGTTAATGCAAGCATTCAGTGATGGCTGGATGGCAGAGCGGTGGAGGATCGGTAGACAGTATTGTAAATTTGTTTGCTGTTTTATGGGTCTTTAAAATGTTGCAAACAATGGGATAATATGGAATATGGAATTTTATTGTGTTTGTATACACTAAAATTAAAAGTGTATTTTAGTGTATTTGTTACTGAAAATATAGATTCAAATATAGTTGGGCGAATATTGCACAACATAAAACTAAGGGGTCTATTCACGCAGCTGCCGTAGGCAGTAGGCAGCTGAGTGAATGACCGACCTGAAGTGAAGTGAAGCGAACACTGTTCGGCTATTCATTTCAGGCTGGTACGGCTGATTTCAGCTGTACATCGGCTGAAATCAGCCGTACATTGGCTTGCTTCACATGGCTTCGGGTCGGCCAAACATGCTCAGGATGTTCGGCCAACCCGAAGTGCAGAAGGAGTTCGACTCAGCCGGCTGAGCCGACCCTCCGGCAGGCTACTCTCTGCTGTTCGGTCTATTCTCATAGATGCCGAACAGCAGTGAGTGAATAGCCGAATGCCGTTGAGCGGCATTCAGCTCGGCTGTTTTGCTTGGTCCCTCAGGGGGACCGAGCGGAACAGAAAAAGAGTTAAAAAAGTAAAAAAAAAGTAAATAGAAAATGATTGTGCGGAGCTAGCAGTGCCAGCTAGCTCCGCCCAATAGTTGCCTATTGTCCGGCGGCTTTGCTGCCGTCGGAAAAAAAAAACTCTCCCGGGCGCTCTGGGAGCCTCCCGGCTGCCCAGGAGAGAAACACTGCTGTGTCTTTCTTTTTCTTTATTCTGACACGGAACAATGTCAGAATAGAGGAAAAAAATAAACCATCTGTTTTTTTTCCACAGATTTTCCGTATTCAAAAAATATATAATTTTTTAGGGTGTTAAGTAATTTTCAGGCCTAAAATGCTAATTTTATCACAACATATTTTGCATGTTTGTAATAGACGTACCGGGTTACGGTCCACCGTCGGGCTTCAGCGCCGCCCTGCGCAGGCGCGCCGTGGTAACCCCTCACCTCCTAGCAGGGACTCAGTAGTGTGCAGGCACTCCCTGGGACTCCGCCCACCTCATTCGAGCAGTCGGCTTAAAGCTGCTGCTCACTGATTGATCAGCGTCCTACTGTTGATTGTAGCAGGACACTGATCAATCAGTGTCTGCCTTGCTGCCCTTCAGGATCATCAGCCACAAGCAGGTCGTCGGATCCAAGAGTCTCAAGGCTCTACCATTGACCACCAAACAAACCGCAAGTAGAGGCGTACCAGGACACTACTACAGTGCTGTTGTGCTGAACTTCATTACCTGCTAGCTAAACTCCTTGCTGTTGCTCACAGCCATTAACTCTGTGTGATACTGCTGTTGTGCTGAACTTCATACACCTGCTAGCTAAACTCCTTGCTGTTACTCACAGCCATTAACCCTGTGTGCTATTGCTGTTGTGCTGAACTTCATACCCTGCTCTCTAACTACCAGAGGAGTGGCACTTCCATTGTTGCCAAGGGGAGTATGATGTTAAGCAGCCCTCGATCCGCCTAACCAAATACAGGGCAACAGAGTTCAGCTGCACAACTGATCCCCATCCATGAAACTCTGCAGTTGCGATCCATTCCCATAGATAAGAGAAGCAAGGCTTTACAATGTTTTTCCTTGGACAATGTAATGCTAAGGGGGTTAATATTTATGTAACTTGGCTTAGCAAAATAGGCAATTAGCTGCCTTTTAGACTACGGGAGGCCTAACAATAGAATTTAGTCAAAGTGAAGGTGAAAATTAAGCCTTTATACATAGGAGGCTTATTTGTCCTCCCTAGTCTATTTTGCCCATTATTTGGTGCTCTGGAAACCACTTTGATTACATGGTTGTAATACTGGAAAGGTATTCCTCCTGTAAGATCACTGATGTCTCTCACACACAGAAACCATAATACATCAGTGTCAGCCCTAAGTAGTTTTTGCATCCACCAATTAGATTCAGAGCTCAGAAATTTGATTCTGACTGGTGATACATCAAAATAGAGAGGGAGAGGAAAGGACACAGCACATGTTAAAGGCAAATCCCTCCCACCCACATATGAGGAGCTTCATGAAATATAGCTGAACCACAAATTGATCACCGATGTTCAATGTTCACAGTGCGGTCTTTGCTTGCAATGGATGTTAAACATCCAAATAATGCTGTGTTTGCAGCTTCTGTTTTGATAAAGTGCAGTAGCATGCACGTGTCAACATTTTGTCTGAAAAAATAAATAAATAAAACGAATGTGATAGGCAAGCTAACCAATGAATGTGCCAAGCCAAGAAAACTCATACACCATACTGTCAAATACATTAAGCCAGTGTATGTATGGATATTAGTCATTGGATACTCGTTTCCAAGCACCAGTGTAACTCAGTTAGACCTCACCACTTAACTAATTATCACAGATTAGGGTTTTTTACAATGTCCTTTATGCCACCTTTGTGTAGCAATAACATACTTTACCAAAAGCACAGAAAGCACAATGCATGCATTGTTGTGTTAGGGTGGCATTAATGTATCTTCACTGCATGCAAAGTAACTCACTACCATGCAATGCTATGCATTAATAAAAAAGGATCGGGTTCAACTTGCAACTTGTACTGGCAACACATTCAAAATTAGTGGGTGGGCTGCTTTAACCCCTTCGTGACGGGAGACTACACTGTACGTCCCGCCACAAAGTGCCTATATGACTGGCCACGTACACTGTATGTGATGAGTTATTTAAGGCTCTGTAATGCCTGTCATTAATAATGCCTCAGTACTGAGGCATTCATTAATGAAATAGTTAAGCTTTTGTTACATACAAATATGGGAGCGCTAAATAGCGACCCTGTATTTGTCAGCTGAAGATAGCAGAGAGGTAGCAGAGTGAGTCACCTCTGCTATTCGTTTTGACAGCTCCATAGACTGGTCCATGTTTATGATACATTTCAGGCACAGTGTTACAATGTATCTCTGTGCCTGAAATGTATCACTTCTGATCATCTGAGCACGATCAAAGACCTTTAGTGAGATCTGATTCTGACATGCTGTCAGGATCAGGCTCTAAGGTTATTATTAGCTGTTACTAAGTTTGGAGCAGTCTAATAATAACCAAAAATAAAAAAAGTTAATTTATCAAGCAGTCATAGTGACTGCTTGATATAAACTGACAAAAAAACATTAATAAAGTGTAGAAAAATTAGGAAAATAAAAATTATATCTAAATATATGTTTATACTATAATTATTATTAAAACAATTCTAAAAAAATTAATAATCAAAACTTGTTCCTCATTTTTTAATTATTTTATTCAAACTAAGTGAGGCATTAGGTACACATTTGATATCATTATATAGCCCTATCTGTCCTCTAAAAAACAATATATAATATGTGTGGGTACATTTAGTAAGAAAGTATATTACTGCCGTGGAAGAATCACACAGCAAACATTTAAAAAGTGTGTCAGTCAATTAGGAACAGAAACTGAAAACTAGCTCAGTCATGAAGGTGTTAAAGCAACGTTGAAAGTAAACCAATATGAAGGTATGAAGTCAGTCTTAATGGCAGCAGTGTGAACTTGTTAGTAAACATGGTAAATGCATCAAAAAATATTAACAGTGGTTAGACGGATCCAAAAACATTAGAGAAAAATCAAATTTTTCATGTATAATGTGCTGATATGCACCTTTAGTAAATAAAGTCCAATGCGTGAAAATGACTATTCTTCAAAATAGCACCTTTTTTTCATTATACTCAGTTCATAAAAGCTTCTGAAAAGATCATGTTACCATATATATTCAAAAATGTAATAAAAAGAAGAAAAAATGTAAACAAGCTCAAATAAACTTCAAAAATGTTTCTTTCTTTTGTTTGGGTTTTCAACTATAAGTACTGTGTATTTATAAGCAGAAAGTACAATCTAATGATGGAGTCAAAGTACTATATAAAAATATGAAAAGAAGGAATAATAAGAATATTCTGTGGAAAAATTATTTGTCACACTTTTGAATAGTATGTGAGAATCCAGCTTCAACACCTTCAATATTCACAAATCCGCACGGAAAAGTTTAGAGCGGGGGAGTAGAAGAAAAGAAGCTATTCTGATCCAAAAACTAATTGAAGTTAAAAAAAAAAGTAATGTGAAAAATATACCCTGATACCATAAGGAATTTGATATGTGATTTATAGCAGTCAGCCAAGCTAATTCCAGGTGATAAAATAACAGGTCAAACATGTCATCATATATTAAAACAGTGCTAACAAGTTATATTGCATTGTATAAAAACAAATATGTTTATTATTGGATTAACTAATAAATAGATGCATTAATTTTACATGCCTGGAGTTCAGGTTTAAAAAGATTAAAAACTAACTTTTGTATTTGATAATAACATGTTAAAGGTTATATGAGATTTGAGTGATTGGCTTTTACCTAACCCCTAAAATGAGCCTCAACACTTAGGGCCCAGTCACACCATCAAGAGTGTGTTCCAGTGCGTTTGGCCTTTGGAACACACTGGAACGCAACCCGGCTCACTTTGTTTTGCTGCATGCACTATTTTTTTGCAGATCGCACTGGACCGGAACACAGGCACTAATGCGCCACACGTTCGGGTGCTGGCGATCGCAACACGGGCGGGGGGCGTGGCTGCGGTGCCATTGAGTTTAATGTACCGCCACGTCCCCTCCCGCCCCAAAACAAAGTGAGCCGGTGGACAGGTTGCGTTCCTGTGCGTTCCAGAGGCCAAACACACTGGAACGCCTCTTGATAGTGACTGGGCCCTTAACCCCAGCACAAAACCCCTTAACCTATTTCTTAACCTACTTATAACCTTAACACTTAACCTCTTCAGTGAGACCTAGACCCTAAACACTTAATACTTAAGGTATTAATTAACCACCTCAACTTTAACACATACACTTAAACATAATGTGAACCTTCCCCCTTAATATTTAGCCCTTATCCTGTTCCCTAAAATGTAATCTCCCAACCCTAATGTTTAACCTTACGCATAAAAGAGAAGCCTTAACACTTAACCTCTACCCCAACAGTTCAGCCCTAGAGTTAACCAAAACGTAACCCTTCCCCTAACACTTAACATAACTCCTAATAGAAGCCCTTAACAAGCAACCTCCTGCTCCCAACACATAATTCTGCTGCTTATGCACCTCATGCTGTAACAGGGCGCTCTGTGCTAACAACATGCTTTTTCATTCTGGGATCATCCAGTGCCAAAAGCAACTGCTTTGTCATTGGAGCTCAGTAGCTCCAACCGATGGAGCATGTGCATCATTGTATCTACTGTTTTTACTTCCTTATGTCAGTTATCTTATAACAGAATATTATGTATGCCACTCTATCAAGGCACTGCACATGTTTATCTATTAGTAGATTAAGTGTAGGCAGTATGATTATACAGTTCCTGATTGCTTTGTGATCGTTGGTGCACTTTAAACCTTGAAGCCTTGCTATTTCTGTAACTCCATGCCTAAACTGTGTACCAGAGTTGCAGTAGCCATTCAACCAAGTGTTACCACAGTCTGCAGGTGTCAAAAGTACAATTTTTAGACCCGCATACACATACTAAGGCCAATTAACCTGACAGCATGTCTTTGGAGTGTGGGAGGAAACTGGAGAAAATCCACACAAACAGGGGGATAACATGCAAATTCTATGCAGATAGTGTCCTGGCCAGTATAGGAACCAAGAACACCAGTGGTGCAAGGCAGAGGTGCCACCTACCAAGCCACCTACATTATACTGTTAGATCAGCAATAGAACCTGTTATTTTAGTAAAGAAGCTTGGAGTTGGATTTAGATGGGAGAGGTATAGCATTTTTGGGAATATTAAGGGGTCTATTCACAAAGCTGCCAAAGGATCTAGCCGTAGCTTTGACCGATCCTTCGGCCAGCTTTGGCCCCAGGACCCCTAAGTGCTGCTGTATGTGCTATTCACTATAGCCCATACAGCTCCCGATCGAGGCCGAGCGGCTCAGTGGAGCCGAACACATATGCATCGGCTTGACTGAGCCGCGCTGAAAGCCGAAGCTGGCCGAGCGGCCGGCCATTGGCCAGCCGACAGCCTGCTTCTGACAGCTGGGCGAAGCCAGCCGTGATCTTACGGCTGGCTCCGGCCACTTGCAGAGAGATCAGCGTCCCTGGTTACCTGCTAACCAGGGACACTGATCTCCAAACAGCAAACTCTCCCTGGCGCTCCGGGAGTCTCCTGCTCACGGCCGCCAAGGAGAGAAACACTGCTGTTTCTGTTTTTTCTTTATTCTTACACGGAGCTGTGTCAGAATGGAAAAAAAAAACAAAAAACGTTTTTGCCCATTGGAATGCATTGCTAGATTCCACACCAGTGTTTCTCTTCTGGGCGGCCGGGAGCAGGGGGCTCCTAGAGCGCCCGGGAGAGTTTTTTTTTTCTTTTTTTTTTAATGGCAGCAGAACCGCCAGACATTAGAAAACTGTTGGGCGGAGCTAGCTGTCACTGCTAGTTCCGCACAATCGTTTTCTATTTACTTTTTTAAAACTTTTAAACAATTTTTCTATTCTGCTCGGTCCCTCTGAGGGACCGAGCAGAACAGCCGAGCCAAATGCCACTCAGCGGCATTCGGCTATTCACTCACTGCTGTTCGGCATCTATAAGAATAGGCCGAACAGCAGTGAGTAGCCTGCTGGAGGTTCGGCTCATCCGATCCAGATGTTGGATCGGCTGAGTCAAACTCCTTATGCACTTCGGGCCAGCCGAACATGCTGAGCATGTTCGGCCGACCCAAAGCCATGCAAAGCAAGCCGATGTACGGCTGATTTCAGCCGATACACGGCTGAAATCAGCCGTACAAGCCTGAAGTGAATAGCCGAACAGTGTTCGGCTCACTTCACCTGGGGTCGGTTGTTCCCTCGGCAGCTTAGTGAATAGACCCGTATGTTAGGTACCCTTTGCACTGGGACTCATAGCAGTTTTCTGGATGGCATCACTTAGGCAACCTTGCGCATTATGTGACTGGTCTGAGACACCTGGAAGAGCTACTTGAAACACCAGCAGAGTGATCTTCCTACAAGTCCACAGTAATATTGAAAATCAGATGGTTTCAGGCCACCATCAATAATTCATATCTGAAACACTAGGGTAGAGTTACCCTTTTTATGCTATCTAATCTGATACCACATGGAGTTAAAATTAAAACATCCCTTTCGCCAATGTTACAGCCATCACAATCCCACATGTGATTTCAGCTCTGCTAAAAATCAATGAACAGGGAAGTGACATATTATAATAATATTTGACAAGGTCAAAAAAATCATGCATAATTTATTTAGATGTCTTAGTCCCCGAGGCGCAATGACTGGTCATTTTATGGTTTTCAACCTCTCTGCCTCCGAGCTGCAATTAATGTAACATGTGGGGAATAAAACCCCCCTGCAGAAGACTTCAAAATGTGCACAAAGAAGCACGTTCACTGGCACTGCCACATAGTCTCTGATAAACTCTCTAGGAACATAACAACAGTGAATTATTCAAGGGAAACAAATAGAAGGACTGCATGGCACGCGGTGAAACTAATTTAGCATTTTAAAGAGAAACCTTCATGGATTGGGGACACTTTTTTTAAATGTAAAACTTTTTTAAATGGTTTATTTTGTTTAAGTATAATTTTTTCTCCTTTGTTTCATCTCAGTGCTGTTTAAAAGCAGCCTCTTTGAAGCCACTTCCTGTCTACATGAATAGACTCTATTTATGGCTTCGTCTAATCTCACAGGGTGGGCTTCCTAATGGTGACAACAGCGAAATATAACTGCAAAATGAGCATCAACAAGGAAGCCTAGAGTCTCCACCAGAAGGGCATGTGACAGGGTGACAATGCAGGAGCACAATTGGGATACAGGGACAGAATATTGTCACCATATAACAGGAAATCCATGAACAAATGCCTTTATGGCAGGATAACCATCTGGTTTTGCAGAGCACAGGTGTAGTGATTTCTAGTAAGACTCTCTCTCTCTCACTCAAACTCGATACAAAGTAGTGCAGAGCAGGGAGAGGGGAAGGGAGTAGGGTAAATCACCCACTTGACATTTAGCTGTGTGGGTAATCTGAGCTTCATCTATTGAGCTCTTTTAAAAGGCTTTATTTTTAGCTAACTTATTAAGCATAGCCTGATGAGCATGTAAAAATGAGCATAGAGATCCACTTTCTTGCTAAAAATAAAAAAAATATGCAGAAACACTATTTAATCCCATTAAGTATGTATTTGTATCAGGTAAACTGCAACTATATAAATAATAATGTTCTAAATAATGCACCCAATTTCTCTCTAGTGTGGTCTTCTGTCCACACCCTCTTTTATATGATGCTGGTTATTAAGGGTGATCTGCAAACACTTGTAACCCCTCAGTGTTACAGAACAGCTAAACAGCTGGAATTACCCAAATCGTATACTTGCTGCCAGTTTACAACATTGTGCAGCTTATAGCAATTTTCAGAATAAAAGCAGAGTTTTTAGGGAATGTTGATTTCAACATTTAACAAAACAACTCTGTTGGCTACTGAGAGTTTGCATTGGATTGTTGAATAGCAGAGACAAGGCTTAAATTTGAGTTGGAGCATTAATCAAGAAAATGGGTTTCTCAATGCAGACCTTGGTGAGTATAAAGTAGCTCTTGATGCTGTTTGGGGTAGCCCCAAAGCAGAGCAATGTTGATTAAATAGTTTCTTGTGGTCTTGGTGTTGAAGCTTGGTTATGGTAAAAAAAAAGAGGGTCACAGAAAAAAGATAAACGCAGACTTTATTTATTGTACACCTTTTTTTATGACACAAAGAAATCAATTCAACAGGAAAGTGCATATTTGACACTTTCTGCAGCCAGAAATGTTACCCTCATCTGGACGTTTGGCTTCAGAAAGAGTTTTATATGCATCTTTCCTGGTGAAGTGACTTCTTTTTTGCATGAAAAACATTAACAGGGTAAAGAAGTTTACAGGGTTATTCACAAAAGGGTAAAGAGTTTGGAGAAGGGAGGAGAAGTGAACAATCTAGGACAACATAGCTGAAGTAGAAAGTGAGCTGAATTGGAGAATGTTTCCGAATTAGCTATGTTGTCCTAGATTGTTCACTTCTCCTCCCTTCTCCAAACTCTTTACCCTTTTGTGAATAACCATGTCGATGTTTTGTTAGTACAATAAATAAATGTCAATGTGTGCCTTCTTTATTTGAACCTCTTTTTTTTGCTGAGGGAGGACACACACATTTTATTGAAAGTCTCACAATTTTTAGGGGACTTATACTTTCACTATAAAGCTTCTAATAGCACCAACTATGAATATACATATAGTAGGGATGCTCTGAGGCTATCTGTGAAGATGACATTACTAGTAAGCGCAATAACCATATCCTAGGATGAGTGGCTGGGTGGGAAAAGGTTTATAAAATGTTATGCCTGTGACTACAAGCCCCAGCAATACATTATAATAAAAAAACAGCACTGCAGAATACTACCAGCATCCCCCCCCACCCCCCCCCCCAAGACTTACCTTACCTCCCCTGCAGGACACTCTTCTGCGTCTCGGCGGCCAGGGGGCAGGACTAAGAAGAGAGGGTCCTCACACAGCAGAATGTGCTGCCTGGGGGGGCTCTTCTTCCTCGCATTTCCAACAAAAAGTATAGAGTATATCCAAATCCACAAACGTGCAAAACAATAAAAAATCAGGAATGTGGCCAACACTTTTTCACATATATAATAGATTAGTCTGAGAAAACATCTAATGAAAACTATTTGCTTAGTTCTTTTTTTTTCTCAATCTGTTAAATAATTCTTTATGCACAGTCTGGAATCGCTTAACAGTGCCAAGAACTGCTCAGTGAAATTTGGCTTATAAAATTATAGTATATGAAATCACAGCTCTGTGCCATTGTGCTGTATATTTATCTGGCTGATTTCAATGCTATAATTAATAGCACCCGCCCTCTGCTGCAGTTCTCCATCAGCAGAGGGCGGGTGCAATGCTAGTTTACTATTGGCTATTGCAAATTGAAATAGCCAATAGGAATATAGCAATGCATTCCTATGGGCAAAATTCTTCTTATTTTTTTTTCTATTCTGACACGGCTCGGCCAGCTTCGGTTTTCAGCGCGGCTCAGCCGAGCCGAGGCATATGCCTTCGGCTCGACTGAGCCGCTCAGCTAAATTCGCGAGCTGTACGGGCTATTGTGAATAGCCTGTACAGCAGCCCTTCGGTTCTACTGAACCAAAGGGGTCCTGGGGCCAAAGCTAGCCGAAGGATCGGCCGAAGCTACGGCTAGATCCTTCGGCTGCTTCGTGAATAGACCCCATAGTCTTTCCTCAGTATTCTGGGCTGAGTGATACTTCATTTAACCCTGAAGACTGAGCACATCTTCTGGTCAAAAAGTTACACTGTGAAAGCCACCTTCAAACAGAGGTGAGTATTGCCACATGAGCTGCTTATTTTTAAGAACACCTGGTGGACATTTAGAAGAAAGAAGAAAAAAATAGGCTCAACTATGGCTTTATTTTTTATGTGTGTGCCCTATAGTGGTGATTTACCCTTACACAGAAGAAAGATTTTTTTTTTGTTCCCTACAGTAGTCAAAGGCTTTCGGAGTAGGAAATATAATGAGTTATTACTGAAGACCAAAGTTCATCCAGTTGGACCTTTATTAATTCTATTGATCCAGAATAAAGCAAAACAAATATGCAAATAAACCAGCTGTTAACAGAGAGAATTCTTCTTGGTTCTGTCAGTGGCATTACATTTACCTTAGGTCACATTTTTTTCAAAGATAATTACAATTCAGTTTCAATAAAGTTTATTTTGCTCTGGCAGCAGCATTAAAAAATCTTAGAAAAGAAGCTTACCTATTGATCTAAAAATAGTTATTAAAGGTGAATTTTGTCACTAAGGGGAGAATCTATGGATGTTTGAAGTATTCTTTTTAATAGGCTATCAAAACGAAATGTACAACTTATCTAATTAAGCGACTTTCCATTACTTTAAAGCTTGCCTTTTCTTTTAATATTGCCCGTATCTTTCTTTAGGCTAGTGTTTCTTCTCTCCAACTTTGATGTCAGGCTGGGGAATCCACGGACTCTATATATGCTAGTTTGTGAACATATAAAGAAAGAGGGTTCACACAAAGGTGTGTTTCCTTCTAGCGTAAACCACCACACTTTCTATAATTAAGGTGTTTATCTTCTGAGCAAGAATCTTTAAAAATTAGAAATTTAAGAAAATATTATTATATTACTTTTGTCTGTTTGGCTAGGGAGGATGGTTTTCTTGAAGCAGGAGAGTGCCTTCTCCTCTATAGGGTCCTGGTATTATCATGGAGTTGTATTGGGTGTTATACAAAGGAATCATTACATTTGCCACAATTATGTTATTTAAGGGCAATATAGGATTTATATGACTTTAGGCTCATAATAGTTAATCCCGGGTATCCTTCCTAAGCACACCAACAAGGGGCAAAGGTCACCACAGCTGCCACTAGTAGCAGTAATAAAGACTGCATCAAAGGCCCTATCTAGTCCTGGAAACCCGTTTGGCTGTACTTTTTATCACTATTAATGTGTAGCGACAAAAAATGTATGTTATAGTTTTGGATAGAGGGGAGAAGGGTTATAAGTTCAGGTTGTTATTGCTGTGTGTCCCTGCTGGAGAGATACTACCTTTCTATTCATCCTGGCAAACCACTGTCACCGTGCCTAAAAGTGAGGTAAACCTGAATTTTAAATTACAATACAAGCAGAAATAGAGGGCATATCTTCAATAAGGGATACCAGTTCCAGTGACAACTAGGATATCCCCTTAATTTTGGAGATATTTCCTCTTACTTTCTGTTGTGCTAATAGGACAAGGAGTAAATGTATTTCTACTTAATGGGTAACAGATGGCAATAAACGTCACAGGGGTTTTACCCATTTCCTACTCTGTCCAAAACTAAAATACACAGTTTTGGCTTTAGATATGCTTTAAGTCCAACTGATGTGTAGTTTATTCATCTATCTATCTATCTATCTATCTATCTATCTATCTATGTATCGATCTGACTATCTATTAGCTCCTCTATAAAATAAGTGATTTTCTACACTGTCATCCCAAACATGGAACAGTGCATCATGTGTATTGAGTCCCCATGTCTAATACACCTACTGACTGCAGTATTCTTGTGTATTGATGTAGCTGGCTTATATTCATTTATCTTAATCCAATTAATACAGGAAACATCCTAAAACCTGTCACTGAAGAGCTGGAACCTAATCACTACACAACAGATGATAAGCTTTGACAGCTGCCGGCCTGGCCCTGGTATCTTCTTGCATAGAGCTACCAGTACAAGTAGGAGGATTCAGTGCAGTGACAGAATAAGCTATTCGTTTAAAGGTTAGATGAGTTTAAGCTCAGCAATTAGGGAAACATTTTAAAATTAGGCTTAGGTTTAAGGGGAGAGTTCAAGTGCTAAAATGGAATAGTAAAGGGCTCTAATTAGGGGTTAGGTTAATTGTTAAGGCAAAGTTGCTTAAATTCAATGTTGACCTTTGTAAGTGATCAGCATTTATTGTGGTAATGTAGAGGGGCAGTGATGATGTATATGTGTGTACATTTTCATGAATCACATTTCTGGCTTTCTTATTTTTAATGAACTTTTAGTAGGCATGGGTCCTACAAATTGAACATTTTCTCCACAGTAAGCTCAGTATGACACTGGGGTCGTATTTTAAAGGCCCCCTCCCTGTGAGTCATTGTAATGCGTTTACTGCATACCATCTCCACTGGTGTGCACACCGGCCTTTCCAGGTCACAATACACTGTCCACTGTTACCAGCATGAATACTAATGAATGGGGGGAGAGTGCTCAGAGAAAGAGTGTTAATATACACAGACTGCTTGCAAAGCACAGAGGCGGCCATTTCAAAAAGAACCACGAGGAGATGAAATGACAAAAAAGTAAGTTTCTATGTTCATATATAACAACGGTATATGCCTGCTTCATGTTCCCATGGTGTACATTGCTGGCATGTTTTTTTTAAACACATTCACAAAGGTGGAAATGTGCTTTAAGGTCAAATAAAGGGATAACTGTAAAATTTTAAAGGGATTAGACATTTAGACATTACTTTAGGATTTGGGCTGGGACTTTAGGGTCTTTGTAAAAAGCTAGGGTACTTGTCAAGGATTATATCAGCTGTAACAGCAAATATGCCAACCCACCAAAATAATGAGTTTGTGATATCTAAACCAAGGGAGAACATTCTCACTTTCACCTGTTTGGCATTATGAAGCTTACATTTGGCCGAGCATGTGCATACCTGACAAAAACAGGGCTAGACAAATTTCATGTGGTGACACACCCACTTTTCACCTGATTTGATTAAAATGACAGACCCAGCATGGGAGTATGATACACTCTAGGGGAAGGGTTTAATGAAACTTGGCAGGATAGAAATATGGGGCAAATATAATAAGGTGTGAACAATTGTTTAAGCATCATTTACATAAGCAGAAAAAATGCAACTAGTAGAAAAGTGGGTGTTTAAACAAACAGGGGTATTAGCCCAGAAACATTGTTGGTTGCACCGTCAACATCCTGCCTCTTGGAGTCTGCTGTTTAAATAGTACTTTGCATCTACAGCACTTACAGTGCCTTTCCTCCTCACTGCTTCCCTTTGGCTATTGGGGGCAGTCGGAGAGCTGTATGTCACTTCAGGCATTGCATTGGGGCTTTCCAATAATCCCTGCCCACTGTCCGTAAAGAGATACATATGTTGGAAAGGTCAGGTGACTGACAATAAGCCCTAAAACGTGTTATGTATGGAATTATTTTTAAATAATGCAAATAAGGATGGGATTAAGCAGTTACTGTAATGCCATGGAGACACTTGGATATTGCCTTTCCATCTACTGTAATTTAAGGACTGAGTATTCAGATCATTCTCTATGGCCAATCAGAACATCCTTAAGAAGATCTTTTTAAAAAGGAATTTTGAAAAGGTTGATGTCAAATTACGTAATTTTGGAAGTTAATGGTGGTCATTAGTGAATTGACTAGCATTTCGGACTACCTGACAATTTGGCTGGCTTAACCCCTTCATGACTGAGCTTGTTTTTAGTTTCTGTTCGTAAATGACTGACACACTTTTGACATTTTTGCTGTGTGATTCTTCCACGTCAGTGATATACTTTCTTACAAAGTGCACCCCCACATATTATATATTGTTTTTTAGAGGACAGATAGGGCTACATATTTATATCACATATGTGTGTCTAACGCCTCACTTAGGACAAATAAAATATAAAAAAAGAGAAAAAAACGTTAAAAAAAACACTTTTTTCCCAGTTTTGATTTGTAGTATTTTTTTTACAACACCAGCACAGCTAAAAAAAATGCAATAAATACATTCATTTATTTGTCCCTTATTTTATTTTACACATTTTTTTTTTACACTTTTCACAAATTTTTTTTTTTTTACACTTTTCACTTTTTTTTAAACTTAAAAATTGTATTTTATTTATTTAATTATATCAAGCAGTCATTGTGAATTAATCTCACTGTTACTGCTTGATAAATTAATACATTTTTGGTTATTATCAGGCTGCTTCAAACTTCAGAACAGCCGATAATAAGTTAGTGACACTGATCCTGCAGCAGTTCAGGATTCAGCTGTCACTATAGGTTTTCTGATTGTTGCAACAACGATCAGCAAACTGAAACATTCTTCTTCCAGGAATAGATACATTATAGGAATAGACACATTATGTATCTATTCATGAAAGAAAAAAAGAAAAAAAGCCAGTATAGCTTGAGAGAGATATCTCTCTCGATCTATACGAGCTGTCAGAATGCCGGCAAAAGCCGGCATGTGTGTCCCTCTGCTTTGACTCTCAGACACCCGATATTAAGGTTGTCTGAAAAAGGTTAACCCTTTCATTAATGAATGCCTCTGTAGTAAGGGCATCCATTAATGAATGTTAAAAGCTGATTCTCAGCGTTTAACAGCCCTCTAAAGAAGCAAATAACTTGTCACATACAGTGTACGTGACAAGTCATTTGGTCCCTTTGTGGCTGGACGTACAGCGTACGTCTCCCGTCACGAAGGGGTTAATTCCTGGCTATCATGCTGCTCATTTGGTTCCAGTGATATTTCAGTCATTGGGGGTGATTTACTAACCTAAACACACACACACACCAAGTGTGTGTGATTTTCACACAGCAAAACGTATTTATCAACCAAAAAGTCTCTAAAAGCATATTTCCACTAATGCCATATATGGAAAAATCATGCACATGATGCATATATAATGCTGCTTCACAGTTTAGACAAAAATGGTTAGCTCATGCATTTACATTCCTGCATTCATCAACGCAAGCAACATAACATAGAGCTAATTTACACCACATTACCTTGCAATTCATTGCAGGGCTTTGCACAACACACCTGCTGGGTGTGTACACACTACAAAGGTGTTTCGATTCCTCCCATAGATCATGCTGGGAGGGAACACACTACAGAGGTGTATACACGTTCGTGGTGTGTTTAAAAGGTTAGTAAATCAACCCCATTTATTTAGCAAGTCAAATAAAAAAGGGTAAATTCAGGAAATGCCAATTTTGGCATTTCCTGATATTAGTTGACCTGCCTGCCCCTTCTTGATTTGATCTATTGCTATTGGACATCAAGGATATCCATCACAATGATGGCCAGTAAAGTACAAGTTGGAGGTGAGAGGGAAGGAAAGGCTAACATTTGCATTGTACGGTGAGCCTGATTTTTTAGTTCTCTGCTACTGACGGGGTCAAAATAGCATGTGCAGGTACTTCTAAGTGACTACATTGTATTGTCACAGCCAGGTACTGAGAGGCTTACTTGAAGATCTCATGACAGATCTCCACATTTTAATACCAGTGTCCCTCAACGGATAGTACTAACATTAATTAAGTATGATTAAATAAAACAACATACAAAATAAAGTGATATTATCTTTGCATTTGCAATAACCTGTTCCTTCCAATCAGTAACTAGCTTTTGTATTTCTAAATAACACTGCATCAAATTAATTGCTCTCATTGCAGTCTGGCACAGATGCATGAGCTAAACAAACATTCATTTATCTTAATTATTTGCCAAATGCTATTGTTGCGTGGATAAATCATTATTCAGCAAGGCAGAGTTTTTAGCTGTCCCTGCGCACCAGAGGTGTCCTATGCACGTGCTGAGTTGTGGTGAGTGAAGAAGGGCCAGTGACAACATCTCACATGACTTCACCCTACATAATATGATACCAGTGCCTATCTATCTATCTATCTATCTATCTATCTATCTATCTATCTATCTATCTATCTATCTTATGTAAGTTTCCAGTTTTCTTAGTTCTATCCCTCCATCTCTTTGCACATTCGGAACATGTTGTTTTATCCCCATGGGTGGCATGGAAATAGTACAGTATTCGCTGACAGAAAAAGCCCTCTGCTGTTAAATGTGCATCTGGGTTCCGTATTTCTCTTTTGCAAGAGTCATTAACTTGCTATGAACCTAACTGTGCTCACTCTACAGCATCGATGAATATGTAATTCTCTCAGCAATTTTTTTTTTTCTTTTGGTTTGTTTGCTAAACGTGGCCTGTCTACAATGTGCATAGTGTCCTAACTCAAAACATCAACACATAGCAAAGCTAATAACAAAATAAAACAAAGCAATGTTGGCAACACACTTACACTAATTCCTTAACCTTTCACCATAATTAACAACTTATAACAGGAGATTAAACAGATGGAGCTACAAATTAGATCACAATTCTAGCTGTGCCTACATGAGTCTGTTTGCTAATTACAGGTGTACCTGTCACAATCTTGTGTATTCTTTTGCATATCAATTTGTTATTTACAACCTAAGACTGTACTCTCCATAAATTTACATATAAACGACCATGCGACACTTCCTTGACATCTATTTCAAGGCTGTAGCTCTAGAGGGTTGCAGATGGAGCAACGAGAAAAAGATTTGACAAGGCAAGCTAACTTTAGGATTGGTTTATATTAACCCCTTCGTGACGGGAGACGTACACTGTACGTCCAGCCACAAAGGGACCAAATGAGACACTAAGCTCACTTTACCAATGTTTAACAATGGAAAATCAATCAATAGACTTGTAAAAAGTCTTGTGGCTGGTCTATGACAAAATCTGGATGGTTTTGTTGGCTTGAGGCAAAATGCAGTGATATTGTTCTTTTTCCTGGCTTTTATTTTTGTGTACAACCACCTTCACATATCTATTGTAATATCATACTTGTATGGATTTCAAAACATGACCAACAGATGCTCAAAACAGAAGGAAGCAATAGCTGCTTTGCTATTGCAAGTTTTTTTTTTTTAGTATTCTGACAGCTGCTGCCGTCAGAATAAAAAAAGAAAAGAAAAAAAAGTCAGCATAGGAATGCATAGCTAGATTCCTATTGGCTATTTCAATTTGCAATATCCAATAGCAAGCTGGCTATTGCACCCGCCCTCTGCTGATGTCAATCACTAGAAGGGGACCTGATGGAGAACTTCAGGTCCCCTCTGCTGATTGACAGCAGCAGTGGGCGGGTGCAATAGCTAGTTTGCTATTGGCTAATGCAAAGTGAAATAGCCAATAGGAATGTAGCTATGCAATCCTATGCTGTTTTTTTTGTTCTGACTGACGGCGCCGGCGGCTCCGATGTCAGAAGAAAAACAAACAAACAACAGAGCAGGGAAAGGTATGCTCTGCTCGATCGAGCAAAGTAAACATTTCCGGGAGAAAGTGTTTCTCTCCCGGGCGGCCGGGAGCCACTATCTAATAGCGGGAGACTCCTACAGCGTCCGGGAGAGTAATGACAGATTAGCGTCCCTGGTTACCAGGGATGCTAATCTGTCTCTACAAGTGGGCGGAGCTCCGCCCAGCTGTCAGTAGCAGGCTGTCGTTCGTCCAGCTTCGGCTTTCACCTCGGCTCAGTCGAGCTGAGGCATATGCCTTCGGCTCGACTGAGCCGCTCGGCCGACTCCGGGGCTGCATGGGCTATAGTGAATAGCCCGTACAGCAGCCCTTCAGTTGAACCGAAAGTGTCCTGGGGCCAAAGGATCAGCCAAAGCTACTCCTTCGGCAGCTTTGTGAATACACCCCTATATTTTAGGCAAATTAAGTAAGTGTAAAAAGAAGAAAAACATCAATAGGGTACAGAGGTAAGTAGGTTAATAAAAGAGAAAAAAGTCAGCATATAGGAGATACAAGGAAAGTCTAGCTGACAGAGAAGTGTGTAAAATTGGACAAAAGAAGGCCAAATATATTATCCATGCTGCTAAAGCACAGAAAGACATGTCTATATCCACTAAGGGAGACACATGGTTTTTTTAGATATAAAAATGACAGGTAGAAAAGATGCTATAAAAACTGGGTACAACACGAAGGTTGAGAGACATCTGCATGTAGCATGTCATTTAAACAATTGTTTCTGTTCATTCTTCTCAGAAGTAAATGACACTAACAAAAATAAGTTGTAAGATCATATTTGTTCTAGCAGTAAAGATTCATTTTCAGGGTATCTTGCTTACTAAAAGAATGGGTCCAGATAATACTTATCCCAGAGTTTTAAGAGAATGTCAAAGTATAGATGGTGAACCATTAACTGATCTCAAACAGGAGAAGTTCCCCATGACTGGTGGACAGCTAATATTTTACCTATTCACAAGAAGTGTAGTAAGGAAAAAGCTGGCAACTACAGAAAAGTGAGTTTAACATCTGTTGTATTAAAATAAAAGGTCACACCTAAAAAGAAGGCTCAATGATCACCTAACAGCACACAGCTTGCTGGACTCCTGGACACAAAGCAGCATGATTTTACTGAGGTCAGATAAAATCAGAAGAATCTGACTGAACGTTTTTACTATATCACAAATGTTTAAGACCAGGGTGTTGCTGTGGACATAGCCTATCTTGATTTTAGCAAAGCATTTCAAACAGTTCCACATAATGATGTCATAAAAAATTGTACAAGCTAGGACTTAATCCTTGTTTCAGTGTATACCCAGTTGCCTAAAGGCCAAGTGTGGTTGTAAGTAGGGTTCATTCAGAACAGAGACTAGTGGTGTGCCACAAGACTTTATACTAATGTAGTTCCTGTTCTATTCAATTTTTTTTGTAAGTGATATCACTGAAAGTTTGGGGGGCAATATGTCTTTGTGCATGGTTTTCATACATTTTTACAAACTTTCTTACAAATTTTGCATTTTAATGCATTGCCATTGAAATCCATAGGTTCCTAAAATGCACATTGACTCAGAAAACTTACACCACACATTAATGCATCACACAAATGTGAACTAGTACCTTTTAAAACAAGGGCTAACCTGTGTATGTGTGTTTACATGAATTAAATTGCACGTGCTAAAATGCACAGGTGTGATTGGGTCCTAAAGTGGAACCACAGAGGGATTCTACTGGCAGCAGCTTAAAAGTGTGCATGCGTGTGCACTGTAGCAAACTTACTTCTATGTTTGCTGTGTGCCATCAATGACAGTTCCACACTCTCTGCAACCTCTATCTTCTCAGATTCTTACATCCTCCTTCTTGGGAAGTGGGAAGTCATTGATGAAGCAACTCCAAAACATGAGCTATATTAGAGCTCTTATGCATTTCACGATTAGAAGTGCTTAATCATAGGGCTATCTTTAAGTACTTTTAAGCATGAAATGTGTAAGAGGTCTCATCCTCCTGCTGTACTTTGCCTCATGGATTACATTTATTAAAGAAGTTGGACATTTTAAACTGGAGTGCCGTTATCCACATTTTTTCAAAGAAACACCAAAAGAGGTCATACAAAATGTATGTAATACTTTGCTTTGTTGTCTTAGGTAATGGCAAAATAATTGCCAAATAAACAAACCCATAGTGAAATGTAGAAATTGCTCTGGTCTTTAAGATTCACAAAGGTGTAAAACCTGAAGTGCTTACGTTTAGTATTCTAAATGAAAGTTACTCTATTAAAAAAAAATATATATCCATACTTACCTTTCTGGTAGCCCATGTCTTAAAACTGCCCCGTCCTGATGAATTCCAGCACACAGTGGAGGAATCGGTATTCAAAACAGCGAAATGGTTGGATACCAGCAACAGCAGGAGATCGATAATGTGATGGCATTTTTAAGACATGGTCCACTGAAAGGTTTATCATGTATCATCTTTTTTAAAAGGGTGGCTTTCATTTAAGATGTTGATCCTAATGGTAGGGCTGTGCCTGAAACTTGCTGAAATGGATTGTAAAAGTTTGCTGCACACACTTTCATAACTTTCTTTTTTTATTTAAGATTACATTAATAGTTAAACCACTGTATTTTATTAGGGAGACTTCCCTTCACTTGCTTTTCTGTGGACGCAACAAGAAGCGTGAGGATATATTTTCAATGTGTGGGATATCCCAACTCTTAGACAATTGTTACAGAAACAAGTGTTCTCATCAGATCAGGCTCAGACTCCAGCAGCTGAAACAGCAGGCAATTCATAGTATAACAGGCCGGGTTTGGTACACAAGCACAGGCAGACGAGTAGTCAGTGAACAAGCCGAGGTCAGGAGCCAAAAGGTATCAGGTATGTAGTAGGAGACGGAGAGAGTAGTCAGTGAATCAGCAGCCAAAGGTCAGTACACGGGAAGCAGTATGAGTAGATTGTAGCACAGAGAGAGCAGGAAGCAAGATAATGGCAGGAGCACAATAATCTGGCAAAGAGGAAGTGCAGAGGCATGGCTTAACTAGGAAGTTCAAGGGAGGAGCAAGGAGTTCAGCAGAGATTAGGGATAATTGAGGATTACACAGGAGATCAGGCAAGGAGCTATCCATGGTTCTAAGTTGGCTCAGCAGGAAGAACCACCGCCAGCTACAGCAGAGGCCCTGATTCTAGGTCCAGTTCCTGACTCTGTGTGAATAACCGACCCGAAGTGTACCGAACACTGTTCAGCTATTCACTTCAGGCTCGTACAGCTGATTTCAGCCGTACATCGGCTTGCTTCGGGTCAGCCGAACATGCTCAGTAGAAAACAATTGGGTGGAGCTAGCAGTGACAGCTAGCTTCACCCAACTGTTTCCTATTGGCTGGGACCTGCTGTCATTACAATGAGAGCTCAGCGGAGCCAGCAGTGATATTACTACTGAACCAAAGGGCTCAGGCGGCTGAAGCTATCCGAAAGATCAGCCGAAGCTGCGGCTGATCCTTCGGCTAGCTTTGTGAATAACCCCCATAATGTCCCAGAAACTCAGTTCTAAAAGACAAGCATGCTAACCACTCATTAACCACTATATTTTACTACACGTATGTATGTATTTAAAATACTAATGTAAACCTGTCTGCAAAGAAATATGAGACTGCCACTGCTGACCTCCTTCTGAAAATGCTAGTTGCCTGGCTATCTTTTATGCAGCTTTTAGCTAGTGAATCCAGAAGATAAGTGGCCTAAAAGGTTTTAAAGCCTTCATAGCAGTATAACAGCCAGGCAATTAGTATTTTCAAAGAGCCTTCATCAATGGCATGCTCTGTATTTTATCAGCACTGGTTTCCGCTAAAGTATATTATCACAGTGGTTTATGGAGTATGAGTGGAATTTCTAGTAACAAATGAATGTTTTTTTTATTAAGAGCAATGATGAAATGTGCGGTAAAGTGAAATGTAGGTTCATATTAACATGTGAAAAGATACAGAGCGTACAGCTTAGAGTTCCTGAGTCTGATATTTTCTCCTTCATAGTGCAGTTTATGAATGGGCTCTGATTTATGTCAGAAAACATCTCTATACCTCTCTGCAAGGTAGATTAAATATACAAGTATATTAGGAGGATTTCTGTGTAGCCGTTTATCCATGTCTCTTTAAACTTAATACACTGGCAGAGGATGCAAAGGGATCTGAGCTTTACAATTGGAATCTTGTACACACTATAGGGTGTATTTATGAGCAATTTGTAGAGCGGTTCATCCTGCGAAATTCTGTGAATGTTCATTGTGCATGAATGGAGGCAACAAGAAACATTGTTAATATATATTCTTTCCAAGTCAAATGTAAAATTAAGAAAATACCACATTATGACTACTAGATGGAACTGAGAAGCATATGGAATAAATATTTATTTCATATATTACTCAGCTCAATCTACTGGCCAACATATGGTATTTTTCGAAATGGCATTCAACTTGGAAATAAAATATATTAAGAAGGTTTATTTTTGCCTCCATTCATACAGAACAAACATTCACAGAGTTTTGCTGAATGATTAGCTCGACAAATTGTTTA
Organism: Nanorana parkeri; assembly: GCF_000935625.1. Classification (NCBI taxonomy): domain Eukaryota; kingdom Metazoa; phylum Chordata; class Amphibia; order Anura; family Dicroglossidae; genus Nanorana; species Nanorana parkeri. The sequence continues at coordinate 1,229,742 of NW_017306664.1, forward strand.
TAACTACACTCCCATGAATACGAACAATACTAAGAAGGGTGATACTCTGTAAAACTACAAATGTCAAGATAAAAAATGTTTACAAAAAATATCTGTATGGGTTTCCAAAGGCATCCAACATTATCGAGATGGGCCCTTAATGTGCAACTACAGACCAAAAAAAAAAATCACACCTGATCTTGTTTTTCCACAGTATGGCAAAGCAATGCATATTTTTTCATTGCTTGTTATTTGGTGGGCTGAGATATGGTGCATCTGTTTTGAGCATGAATTAAAAATTCATGGTTAGCACCCCACCTCACATACACCACGTTTGTTGTATCACCTTATCATACAAGTGTAATGGGGCTTTGATACGACAACATATCTTGATAATGTTATATGCCTTTGGAAACCCTAATAAAGGCTTTGCTAATCTTGACATTCATAGTTTTAGAAAGCAATAAACTTTTTAATTTATCCATGTGCATACATGTGTGAGTGGGCCCTAAAACAGTTCAGCCTGGATGGCACTGCATGTTGTAAAACATTTTTAGGGACAGAATGCATTTATGTCTGCGTTTTGACCAGTGGCGGACGTAGGGAACAAAGGGCCCTGGTGCAAATAAAATGTGTCCCCCCCCCCACCCCTCCAAAAAAAACCCACAAACCCCTCAACCCACATCCCCTGTTGCAACCCCAAAAACAGTTTGAAAAATGGCAATGCTGTATAAAGTACTGCTGAGATTTGTAGTCCTCTATGCAGAATGCGACCTGCTATATAGCACTACAAATACCAGCTGTACTTTATACAGCATGTCCATTAGTTGGGCTACAAAAATAATTATTTTATTTAATAACTTAATAATAATTAATAAATAATTTATTTAATAATAAGAAATGCTCATGTACTTTTCAGACTGATTTCTCAATGGAAGGGTCAGCCTTCATTAAAACCACCATGCAAATCTCAGTTTTGCAAATAGAAAAGCAGCAGCCACATCTACTGTGAAGTAGACAAGCCTTAGGGAGCATCTCACCCAAAATGAAACTCATATTCCAGGGTATGCCTAGTTGTTGACCTGTATCTCAGAAGTGCAAACGTCTAAGAAAATAAGTGATCCAATTACACAAGCATGTAATTACATTTTCGGGGGCATCTGTACAGCAACAGTGTACCGAATGCCCCCAGGTGGTCCTACTAGAAGGAAGGATCATTTGAGAGTTTTAGAAATGTATAGGAGTTGCAAAACGAAATAAGAAAAGTAGTTTGTATTAGCAATATATAAAAAAATTTAGCTGTGTATATATATATATGTTATGTTATATTGTATTTTCTTAAAAAAATATACTAGATAGCCTAACTCTAATAAATCCAGCTAACATCAATATTTATATTCATATATACATACAGTATGACCAAGTAGAAGGGCACTGCACATTTATCTAAATGAGTATTTTACCCCTACACAACTAGCACAATGATTACTGGCCTCCTGCTTGCAGAAAGGTGATCCCACGCCGAGCACTTCCATTCTCACCTACTTTGCATAACTGACATCATTTTACAAAGAAGCTCAACATGGATATTCTAACTGTGCAAACCGTGAAAGGTCTATAATTAATGTGAAGGAATCATAGGGTAAATGATTACCTTAAAGGTTCAGTAATTCAAAATTAAAATATTGCTTGCATATTATTCTTTAGTAACATTCCAAAATGAATCTTATGCTTCCAGGGTAGTTACATAGTTAATCTGCTATGTTCTCTGGTCATTGATGTCTGTGTTGTAACAGACCAAATTATGTCATATTGTAGTCCATGCCAAGTATCAAATAAAGCATGCTTTATTCATTCTCTACGTGGTGACAAACACTGATAATTGGGTACTCTTCCATAACATAGACTCTTCCTTCAAGATAAATCATTTTCCTGTAATATATCATTTGTAGGTGGCCTACCTAGAAGCAGAATTGGTCCACGATTCTGGTCGCGAACCGAATCACATTTTCCCATAGGGTTCAATGTAAATGAGGTTAATCCGTTCTGAACCATATGAAAAAAAAAAAAATGTAACCCCACAAATATGAAACAAAGCACTTTCTTTTTACCACCATTCTTGCTCTACACATTCTTGTCACCTTCACTAACGCTCTGCACATTCTTGTCACCTTCATTAGCGCTCTGCACATTCTTGTCACCTTCATTAATGCTCTGCACATTCTTTTCCCCACCATGCTTGCTCTGCACTTTCTTGGGAGCCATATTGGATTGAATACAGTAATGTACAGTACTGTGCTACAAAGCACACAAAAAAGCTTCACATTAAGTGTCCACAGCCCTGTCTGTGACCGCGATCACAAGTACCGGATGCCACAACCACGTGTCAGAGCGCTGAAGATGGCCGCAGTCTTGTTCGTCATCCGATGCAGAGTTCGTGAACGGAGGCAACATTTTTACGAACGTCCTGTTCCCGAACCAAATTGTTCGCGAACAGAAGCGTTTGTGAACCAAGTTACCACTGTATCTGAGAGACCATGTTCATATATCTGTATTTCACTTTAAAGATGAGCAGAAAATAATTGAATATGCTGTACACATGCAGAAGTCACAGTTACTTTTCAGGAGAAAAAAATCCAGTTTAAAGGAACAAGCGCAAAATATAAAATGAATACAGTTATGAACATTTTACTGTTTGAAAGACACTAATGAAAACAAGCAGAGCTACAGCGTGGAAGCAGTCCATCTGCTCCTTTGTTCAGCCACAAATGCTAAATGTTTCACATGAATATTATCTTCAGCTGAGGTGTTTGCTTTCCTGGCCACAGCCAAACTGTCACTTAATGCTACTGTGTCATCCAAGGACAGAACTGCCCGGTTTTATAGTGTGTACTCATAAATTTACAAATACATATTATCTCCTATGTTTTTTGCATTTCAAATAGCAGAAAAACTGTTGAATGTCATTAAAAGCTGTTTTTATTTTTCTTTAGATTCGTATGCATTATGTGAAGGTTAGATAGACCTCAGACAACTCCATTTGCTGTTTTGCCTAACGTTTGCACAATGTGTATTCATTGAGCTTTCAATTCTATTGATTGTGCCCAAAGAAGGGGAGGCACAGGCCCGGATTTCCCACAAGGCCACTGAGGCCCGGCCTCGGGGCGGCAGCGGTGACCTTGTGGGGAAGTAGGCAGAGGACAAAAGACTGGTAACCAGTGCTGCCTATAGGCCCCCTGCATCTGATCTTTACCATGTTTTGCCCTCCTGATTACTTGTGATTTAATAACTGCTTGGGTAATAAACAAGGAACAGCAGTAGAGGTGTAGAAAGCACAGATCCATAGAATGAATAAAGCAGAAGCAGGGAGAGGATGGCACTGCAGGTCCTTTGGTGCAGCTTCCTCTCTAACCGTGACCAAATTTCACTCTAAATCCCATGAGACTAGCAGTTAGAGGCAGCGGTGTCTTAGATCTCACTACTAAACAACAGAAGTGCTTAGGCAAATGCGTACACCAGTAAGTGTATTATTATATTGATGGACAAATTTCAGACAAAAGAATAAAAAAAGTATCACAACACATTATAAATTGTGCTTAAAAAATATATTTTTATTGACTTATGGTTAGCAAAAAAAGAAATGTATACTTACATTGTGTTGTGCCTCTATGCCAACACCGTCTTGTGTTCAGCTCTCAATGATGATGTCACACTTGCTAGACAGGGATAATAATTGTAATCACCATCACAAAATACAAAATCAATCCATCATAGAGAAAGCCAAGAACTAGCAGTCATGGCAGATGATTACAATGCACAGCTTTCCAAGTAATAACAGATATAGATATTATATAAAGGAACCACTGATTTACTTAGTAGGAGTAAATTATGGGAGTGTGAAATAAAAATTATATGTAACAGAGGCTCTCATATAATTAGAAGTAAGCAGGATAAACTTTCTCCTGTATGTACAATGTTATGTTCCCTCATGCAAGAGGCATTCATAACATTCCAGCAAACCTACACTACAGATGCAGAACACAAGAGAGGTAGTGTACACTTTATGTTTTTAATAAAGGAAAACATTGCTGTTTAACCCCTTGAGGACAAATGCCTTTTTTTCATTTTGTATTCACAGGTTATAATCCACATTTTAGGCCTGAAAATTACTCACATTACTTAAAACATTATGGGGTCTATTCACAAAGCTGCCGTAGGCAGCCGAGTGACTAACCGAGGCATTCGGCTCGGCTGTTCTGATCGGTACCTCTGTGGTAGCGAGCAGAATAGAAAAAAAGTTAAAAAAGTAGTAAAAAATAAAATAGAAAATGATTGGGCGGAGCTAGCAGTGATAGCTAGCTCCGCCCAACTGTTTTCTATTTGCTGGGCGGTTCTGCTGCGGTCAGAATTAAAAAAAATCACCATAGGAATGCATAGCTAGATTCCTATTGGCCATTTCACTTTGCAATAGCCAATAGCAAACTAGCTATTGCAACCGCCCTCTGCTGCTGTCAATTACTAGAGGGGACCTGATGAAGAACTTCAGGTCCCCTCTGCTGATTGGGTGCAACAGCTAGTTTGCTATTGCAAATTGAAATAGCCAATAGGAATCTAGCTATGCATTCCTATGGTGAATTTCTTATTTTATTTTTTTTAGTCTGACGGCAGCCAACGGCTCCGATGTCAGAAAAAAAAAGAGCAGGGGAAGGTTTATTCTGCTCGATCGAGCAGAGTAAACCTTTCTAGGAGAAAGTGTTTCTCTCCCGGGCGGCCGGGAGCCGCTATCTAATAGAGTTAGAGTTGGGCTGTCTGGAGATCAGTGTCCCCGGTTACCTGGTAACCAGGAACGCTGATCTGTCTGTGCAAGTGGCCGGAGCCAGCCGTGAGATGATGGCTGGCTCTGCCCAGCAGTGAGATGGCGTCCGCTTGGCCAGCTTCAGCTTTCACCTCGGCTCAGTTGAGCCGAAGCATATGCCTTCGGCTGGACTGAGCCACTAGGCCAACTTCGGGAGCTGTACGGGCTATAGTGAATAGCCCGTACAGCAGCCCTTCGGTTCTACTGAACCGAAGGGGTCCTGGGGCTGAAGCTTGCAGAAGGATCAGCCGAAGCTACGGCTAGATCCTTCGGTAGCTTAGTGAATAGACCACTATATATTTTCTGAAAGCCAAGTCCCTAAAGAATAAAATGGTGGCAGTTGCACATTTTTATGTTGCATGACATTAGCACAACGTATTATCAAAGCCAAAAATTTAGTGAAAAAGTAAAATTTAGTACCCCAAAACCCTATATAAAACCATTTTTTGTAAAAATATCCATGACAAGTTTACAATGAGTAAACAGATACCCAACATGCCCAGGCTAAAAATTGTGGGCGTCCGTGAAACTGAGACAGATTTCAGTACTCCAAAAAGTCCATAGATGGTGTTTTAAAAGCCCCTACAGGTCATCAGTTTAAAGATGCATGTAAATATTGGCCCTATAATTATTGCTCTCAGTCTGGCGTGTGTGGCGATACCCAATATGTGTAGTGCAATCGTTGTTTTCGTATGTAGACGGACCTGGCGCATGTTTACGTGATGACCCACGTGCTCGCGGGGGCGGGGGCTTTAATTTTTTACATTACATTTTTTAATATTATTTTTAAAACTTTTTTTCAACTTTAATTACTATCACATAGGGGGCTTACAAGCATATTGCTAGTGACAGGTACTCTTTAAGGTGATGCTGGGGTTGCAAAAGACCCCTAGTGTCAGCTTTACACTCTAAGCTATTGAACTGCAGATCACACTTCAATAGCTTATTGCTCAGCTTCAGGAGCCAAGCAATGACAGCTGTGGGTCTGGAAGTGATGCAATACACATCGCTCCCGCTCCCATAGATCAGGGAGGAAATGGGTGAACAGACGTTCACCTATCTCCTCTCCAGCTTTCCGACGAAATCCGACAAGCTGTCCTGGGCACGTAGGAGGGGCAGTGAAACTCAGGAAACATGGGGTGGGGTGTTAGGCGGGGCGGCCCAGTTATCGGATCAAAGAAGTGATCTGGCGGCAGCTGCGCTGACAGAATCACTTCTACTGTAAAGTCAGCCACCCGATTAGTTTGGATAAAGATTAGTCCTGACCATAATAAACAAAGAAAAAGTCATTAGGGGGGTGTTAAGAGTAAATGGATTATGCAAACTTCACATGCACATGTATGGTGTTGTTTCTCCAATTTGCCACTTAAAGGGAAACTATAAATAGGGATGTTCAGATATTAAGTACATTACTCAGTACAAGTACAAGTACAGATACATTTTTAAATCCAAGACTAGACTAGAGAAAAAATCAAAAGTTAGGAGGCAACTGTCATTTGTAAGGAGCATACAGAGCACCTGGGATTTGTGTATTCCCTGTTTTATTGCATTCATTTTTTTTAAATATATATATATAAGTGATGCACCGATACCATTTTTCCAAGTACAAGTACTGATACTTGCCCAAGTACTCACCAATACAAGTACTGATACATTTTTGTTTATTGTCATGTGACAGGTTTTCTAAAACAATACAGACTAATGATTTCAGGACAGTGGTGGAGCACCAGAGCCCGATCCCAGCTGCAACCTCTGCAACCTTGGTGGTTCTTGTGAAAATGCCAAGTATCTGCACTGGTATCTGAACTGGTATTTGACATCCCTAAGTCTATAATGGTTTTAGGCTTCATTCCCGCTATATATGAATTTGTGTTTTGTGATTCCTGAGTCAAGTTAAGTTCCTGAGTTGAATACAGAGAGAGCATAGCAGAAGCTGTTTGTATTTAGGCAGGAAGGGGAGATACTGTACTTCTCTCACTCATTCAGTTCTGCTTGGAAATTGGAACTTGAGCTTATGAACTAAACAGCAGTTTTGTTTCCTCTACAGAAGGAAATAATAACTTGAAAAACAGACTAGATCT
>NW_017306664.1:1236694-1246930 GCF_000935625.1 Nanorana parkeri
TGACCCTTTTAATAAAAAAATATATGCAAATTCACATATCTAGTTTATGGAAGATTTATGAGCAGGCTACAATTACAACTTGACTGTATACACTGTACATTCATGTCCTGCCATTTCCCCATCCTCTGTCTGTAACTTATCAATGCAGCTGTTTTTTAAACATCTGCAGTGTAGGAACAATCCTTCCTTCCACTTTCTTCCAAGTCGTATCGGAACTAGGGGCTACACAACTTCAGATTTCCTCTAAAAGTGACACTACACACAGGATTTAAATCTTAAAAATGCATTCATGTACCCTATTAGCAAAATTTACCCTACATTTACCCTATTTGTGTATCAATCAGCTGTAGTTTCTCAAATTAGTTCTGAATTAGTACTGACACTGCTCTTCCTTCTGGGGGGTGGCTACCTTTCATGTGTGTGTTGGTTCATGTGTGTGTTGTAAAGTAGTCATTGCTCCAAACTCACTCCTTTGATGGACAATAACTTCAATACAAATTAGTAAACTAAGCATGAGATTGTAGTCTATCATGAGAGTGAGCATAGAGGGGTGGCTACTTTTCAATAAACAGGGACCATGGGGAATAATAGTAGCAACCCTCCAGAAGGAAGGACAGTGTCAGCACAAATTCAGAGATGATTTGAGGATCTACATTCAAATGATAATAAGTTACTTATTTTTGTTAATAGTGAAGGTACTTGAATGCATTTTTAAGATTTAACTCCTGAGTTTAGTGTCAATTTAAGAGGTAGGTAAAACCTTGAATCTCAGCACAACCATTCACCTTTGTAAGTCGCACCACAACTGGGGTTCAATAACTAACTTTGCAAAGTTAATTTTCTTATTTTGGTTATGTGAGGACCAACCTGGGGCAGGTATAATATTATATACATACTTTTTTCCTAGCTTGGCTGAAGCTTTGTTCATTTTAATCATCTGACATGGCATATGACTGTTTCATGCATCATGAGCATGGATTATCTTTGTTGAGTGAACATATTCTACTCCTTTAGTAAATGGACCTTACTGTCCAGGGGTCACAAGCACTGAATAACTTTTAACTTGAAGACTGGAAACCCATTTACGACCACACAAATTGCTCAAGTCATTTTCTAGGGATGCCTAAATAGCCATGATTGCAAAGATTTTTCTAACCTTTAAATCCTCTCTATTTATGTGATTTCTAACACTTCAGCTAACACAGTCAACCTCGTATTCACTTAAAACATTCAATCAAATCAAAAAGGAAAAACCACAATTTTTATGTTCCTGTTGACTGGATTGGGTCCTGACGTGAGCATGTTTTACACCTAATCATCCCCAAAAGTAACTATTTAGCAGGCACATCTAATGGCATCATGCGTCTACACATCAAATATTGCCACCAACAGCAACTTCAGATTTTCTTGTTTACTAGTAAAACTACTTAAAATAATCACACTTCAGCTGAACATACTAGCAGAATTTCAAAAACTCACTAGAAAAAAAAAGATTTCTCAGAACATCTAATGGTGTGCATGCAAAATAATAAATATTAACCACTTAAAGACCGAGGTGTTTACACCCCCTTCCTGGCCAGGACATTTTTCAGTATGCAGCGCTGCGGTACTTTGACTGACATTTATTCAGTCACCCAACGCTGTACTGAAATAAATGTTATAGCATTTTTTGGGGACAGATAGCGCTTTCTTTTGGTGGTATATAATCACCACTGGGGTTTTTATATTTTTTACTATATTAAGGAAAAACTACAGATTTTTTTTTTTTTACATTTTGTTATAATACATTTATTATTACCCAATTTTTTGGTTAGAAAAGAAGCTAAGAAGCAAAGAGGATGTGACAGGTCTTATGGGGGGCCTCTAATGTCACTTAGGGACCCCCAAAAATCTGATGATGCAGAGATCTGCTTCATCAGCTTCTCTCCAGCTTCTGAAGCCGGAGAGTGACAGAAGAATGTGGAAGTGATTATTATACATCACTTCCTGCATTCTGACACCGGGGAGGGGATCAGAGTGAGATCGTGTACTGATCTCCCTGATTCCCTGTCACAGAGCTGCCGTGCTGGTCCCAAGCTGCACAAGGGCACCGATCAGCACCTTATACAAGCGATCCATCGGCTCTATAGCCACCGGGTCGCTTCTATGTAAACAGGCATCATTGCATGTTTTAACATGTTTGGGTTTTGCGCGCTGAAAAACAGAATTTACAAATTGCAGTGAATTAAAAAAAAAACGTTCTGGTTGATCCGGTTAATAGTTTTGTTATTCTTCCACTTCCTTTATAACAGTGACAACACTGTTTGTTACACAGCAAAGATATATAGCAGTGTTGTCACCCTGTGCACATGGTAGTTTTAGAAGGACATTCAATTTTAAATAGACTTTAAGAAAGCAGCAAATTAAGTCAAACTCCAACTAACATATTGTAAACAATCACAGCAAAAGTTTTTTCTCTTTTGGAAAAGGGTTTAAACCACATAAATATAAGCTAATCATTTTGAACACCCCTAACAATGTTATATGGTTTGCCCCAACCCCTATAGCTGTTACTGTTGCTGGGCAGGTTGGCCTGCATGTACATTTAAAAAAAAATATAGATAGAATACTTGGTTTGGGCCCCTTTTGCAGAACTTACTGCAATTACTTTTGCACGATATTCTAATTATTCGAGTTTCACCTGTATATACACACACAAAATACAATAATACAGTTTCCTGATTACAATATTTTCCCTATAGTGGTCCTTTGTTTGTGGATTATTTATTTAGCGATATAAAATAGGTAAAATAGAAAAAGAAAAGTAAAACTATACTGCAACAGATGTAGTGCATGTTATCTCCTGTTTTGATTAAGGTGGTATAAAAACATAAAACTCAGGTCTTAGGTGTGAGTAAGTTTCTGAGTTGTAAGCTTTCCTGGAACACAGTCCTGAAGTCAAATCAGTCTATGGAGCCTAATAATATATTTACCAATCGATAATTCCTTGGTGACTAATTTAAAGTTCCACCAGCTGCTGCTAACATGTTGCTGTCTGCAGAATTTCTAGAAGGGATGCAAGGGTGCTAAAGTGTATAACATGATAAGAGATGGATGTGTAGCTGTATCTTCCTCCCTGCAACTGACAGGCTTAAATTATACCATGATGGAGATAAGACGCATGGTACCTGTTTCTCTGTAGATAATGTTAAAGGGAATGTATAATGTATTTTCAGTGAACACATTTTGAATTAGTATTGCAGTGTTTACCTTAAAGTATTGTTTATGGGACTTTAACATATTGTTATGCTTGCTCCTCCATATTTCATTATTGTATGAAATATAGAGATTTGTAGATTAGCCATTAGAGGGAGCAAACACTCTATATGCAATAACTATGCCACTGTTGTAACCACTTTTAAGATATTAATCATAAGGGAAATGGACCTTTGTAATTTATTTTTGCGATATATGTTTATTTTTTTCCAAGGAATATAGCAAAACAGAGGTGGAGAGATAGCCCAATCAGCAAGCAACATAGGAGACTATTGCAGTTCAAAGTTATTCCAGACTGACAAAGTGGGACTTCCAGCTTAAGCCATAGCATTAGAAATCCAAAATAAAGGAGCTATGTCCATGGAAAGGAACTAATTTTTAAATGTCAGCCATCACCTAGGGGTTAATTTATTAAAGAAGGAGATCATTTTAGCTTCTCAAACAGAATGTTCACTTTACAAAGTGAATTTCGGCTTAGTAAATAAGGTGTTTCCATCAATGATTCAATCAGGACAGGAAGTGAGGAAAAATAATTCTAGCCAAATCTAGCATAGGAGTAAATGCCCAACAGAGGTTCTAAATATACCCTACTTTATCTAAAACTTATATTTTGGCTGGACATACACTAGAAAAGGAGATTTCTAGTCAGCAATGCTAACAGTAAAATAGTGCATTATAAGGTTACATGCATATTTTTAAATTGTGAGTTCACATTGGGTGGCTGTATAGTGGGAAGTAATGGTATTGGATCAAAATGTACAAAAAAAAAGTAAAAACACGTTAAACAACAATCCAAGTTGTAATGTTGCTTATCAAAATTAGATCAGACTTCTCAGATCCCACCAGGCTGAAATGACCACCAGAATATCAAGACTGTACCTAGCTTTGCACCCTCCACCTGAACTACCGAGCATCTGCAACCAATGCATTTGTGGGGTGTGTCTCTTTACTATAACCTAAAGAGTATGTTCATTCAAAAATGAGTTTCTTAGGGGTCTATTCACGAAGCTGCCGAAGGATCTGGCCGTAGCTTCGGCCGATCCTTCAGCTAGCTTCGGCCCCAGGACCCCTTCGGTTCAGTAGAACCAAAGGGGTGCTGTACGGGCTATTGACTATAGCCAGTACAGCTCCCGAAGTTGGCCGAGTGGCTCAGTCCAGCCGAAGGCATATGCTATAAACTAGCATTGCACCCGCCCCCTGCTGCAGTTCCCCATCAGGTCCATCAGCAGAGGGCGGGTACAATGCTAGTTTACTATTGGCTATTGCAAATTAAAATAGCCAATAGTAATGTCCCAATGCTTTTCAATGGGAAAATTATTTTGTTTTTCTTTTTTCTGAGATCGCTCGTGTCAGAATAAGGAAAAAAAGACACATCACTGCTTCTCTCCTGGGCGGCCGGGAGCGGGAGGCTCCCAGAGCGCCCGGGAGAGTTTTTGTTTTTCATTTTACAGCAGCAGAGCCGCCGGACAATAGGAAACTATTGGGCGGAGATAGCTGTCACTGCTAGCTATGCACAATCGTTTTCTATTTACTTTTTTCACTCTTTTTCTGTTCTGCTCGGTCCCTATGACTATTCACTCACTGCTGTTCGGCATCCTTAAGAATAGCCCGAACAGCAGTGAGAAGCCTGCCGGAGGTTCGGCTCAGCCGATCCAGATGTTGGATCGGCTGAGTCGAACTCCTTCTGCACTTCGGGTCGGCCGAAGCCCCTCAAAGCAAGTCAATGTACGGCTGATTTCAGCCGATGAACGGCTGAAATCAGCTGTACCAGCCTGAAGTGAATAGCCGAACAGTGTTCGGCTCACTTCACTTCAGATCGGTCATTCACTCGGCTGCCCTCGGCAGCTTCATGAATAGACCCCTATGAGTTGCAAGGCTGGGTTTCCAAGCTGTGGTAAATGTGAGGGTTTTAGGTCCATGTTGCTGAATGCTATTGAGCTTTGTATTTAACTTGCAAAATTAATTGGGTTTAATTTCTAATTTTCAAGTCATAAAACAGAGAAAACTTAACAAAATAGAGACTATTTTGAGGAAAAAACATCAGTTATTGCTACAGCTCATGTGCAGCTTTATTTTTTCTCATAAATCATGCATCCAGAAACAAAAAAAAACAGTAACAACTATGCATTTTGCCAGGAATTCTCATGAAATTCAAATTAAATTTGATAATTTGCATCAACCACAGAAGCCCCATTCATCATATATCTTTTAAAACATATGCATTAACGCTAAATCGCTTTGCACTTTGTATGTTTGCAGCCCACCTGTCAGTTGGTTCTTTAAGTAGCTGTGCTCTTTAAAGATTCTTAGGCTGAAAATGTCAGGACAATCTCTCCCTTGATCAATAGTTCTATATTCATACTTTTTGGCATCTCTTTCTGTGCTTTTGCCTCTGTGTAGTTTATCTTTCTCCCTGAATGTACAATTCTTATCTTCTATCACATTTTCCAAGTGTACTAAACTCCACACTTGACTTAGTTTACTGTGAATAATCCTCTTGCTTTGTTGTTAGTGATATAACCATCCTTTTTATCACAACTGTTGGCTCTATAATCTAGAATTTTGCAGTGAATGGTCATGTATCCTGGAAGTGTACTCACAGAGTATTGTATCATGTCACTCATATTCTGAGAACATTATCTCAAAGTAAACCAACTGCAAACTTGTTTTTAATGGATTTATTAGCAAATAAGACATTAAAACATGTTAGAAATTAGGAAGACTATTGGAAAACCAGTTTTCAGCCAAATTGGGTGATGGTCTTTAGGGAGGCAGAAGGACTTCGACTTAGCCGATCCAACATCTGGATCGGCTGAGCCGAAGCTCCCGCAGCTCACTCGCTACCATTCACCCCTATTCACATAGGCAGTGAGTGAATAGCCGAATGCCGCCAAGCGGCATTTGGCTCGGCTATTCTGCTCGGTACCTCCGTGGTACCAAGCAGAATAGCAAATAGTGAAAAAGGTTGTAAAAAAGAAAATAAAAGTTGAAAAAAAATGTTTAAAAATGGAAATAAATGATAAATTAAAAAAATAAATAAAGATTTTTTTAAAAAGAAAACAAATACAAAAAAATAGATGGAGCTAGCAGTGACATCTATCTCCACCCAACTGTTTCCTATTGGCCTGCACCTGCTTCTAGCAGGTCCCGGCCAATGAATAACAACTGGGCGCCCAGTTGTTATTGTTTAATGACAGACCAGTGTCCCCAGGTCATTCGGGGACACTGATCTGTAATTACAACTTGGCGGAGACAGCCATGAGATCACAGCTGGCTCCACCCAGCTGTCATTTGTGAGGCGTAGAGCCCTGCTTCAGCTATTCATTCAACTCAGTCGAGCTAAAGCGTATGCCTTCGGCTCGGCCGCCTTCGGGAGCTGTAAAAGCTATAGTGAATAGCCTGTACAGCAGCCCTTCGGTTCGACTGAACCGAAGGGCTCCTGCAACTGGAGCTAGCTGAAGGATCAGCCCAAGCTTCGGCTGATCCTTTGGCTAACTTTGTGAAAAATCCTGTAAATGTCAGTCCCAGTCTAGGAAATAGGTACCCTGGGCTGCTGTGGTGGCACTGCCATCAAAAAAATGGCAGCATTTTTTCCACGTTTAGTTCCACTGAGAATGTGCATCAAAGATAGAACCATGCATCACCTCTTCCCCTCTGCCCATTAAGGCTGACTGACTGTACCTTCCTTTGTCATGCCAATTGCATGTATGCTAGTACACAAATCCCAGGCTCATGTGACTGCTTTACATGTTACTAATATGAGCCTCTGTAGCAATCCCTCCATTAGGTTGCATCTTTAAAAACAGGAATCAACCCAGCAGGATCTAGTGTATTTAAAAGACAACATGATAGTGCTTTCTTCACTTAACTATGCCTTTATTCTGGTACCTTGAATACTGATTTTTATTTAATTTGCGGAATATTAAATGACTTTGCACTAGTGAAGAACAAAGGTAACAGGGGTAGCCCAATAACTTTTACTGCAAGTACCACCTGCCGTGTTTTTCTCTATGGAAACCTGTACTAAAGAATTATATAATTAATTATATTAATATTTATTTTGTATTTTCATTATTCCTTAGTACAATTTGTGTAAATACCAATATATTCTATTGTATGTATTCTGTTGTATGTATTCTGTTGTATGAGGGCTATTATTGTGGATATTTGAGGGTCATTTTTGTGTTTTGATCACATGAGTCTTATGTGTTGATAAATGTAAGCAATTATGTATCAAAAAATGGTTTGTTGTGTGTAGCATGCTTGGGGTGAGTCCAAATAGTTGGTTGTGTATAAAATGCACATAATAATGACAATACCTAATTTATATACAAAAATATAAACTATATAGCTACAATAAAAAAAAAACCAGCAGTCAAATGCCACGTGACCCTGGTGAAAGATATAAATGAAAGATCCAACATAGTTTACATAAGAACTTTCAACTGCCTGCATTTGTTAAAAAACAAACTGTCAGAATTTTTTTCTTCTAACAACAATAAGCCAGCTAGGAGCTCAGACAGCATATATAAGACAAGAAATGAAAGGTGAAAGAAAAACGAATGGTGCTTTTATTCTGTACATAATACGTCAGCAAACAGCAGGTATGGTTGAAAGAATAGTGATTATGCTTGACACCTATGACCTGAAGAGTCCTGTCACAGTTGCACTGCATATGTGCCCCGCATTTAAAATAAAAAACGCAAAGGGTCTCCCTTTTTTTTTTATACCATATTAGTAACATGAGTGTTGCATGTTGTGGACAGTTTTATAATGCATTTATTGGTAAATACATTATGTGATATAAAATAAGTTACCTTTGCTGTTCCCCATATCACTTCTGCTGCACACATTTTAAAGCTTAAGATACATTTATGATAAATTTTACAGCTCAATCTCTTAGAGATGGAGAATGTGATGAATCAAACTATAGTATATTATTGTCCTGCTGAAAATTTTAGTGTGGGTCTTATTAATTTTGTGTTTTTTATCGCAGTTCAGTGGAGCTACAGTACTATTTATATTCCTTTTTATTTTCTCCTTAACACATAAATTATGAATATGCTGCAGTTCTGGGCAATGTCACCCGATGCCATGAATTACGCAATACTATGGCCAATAATTAAGAGAAGATGTGTCAGTTGCTGACCTTAAGCAGCCATATATATATAAATGTGAAATACTGATAAAAATTACACTTTTTCACTTAGTTCACTTTACACCTTTATGTGATAGCACATGATAGGCGACAGGTCTGCTTTAAGGTGACATAAGGGGTTTATAACACCCATAATGTCACCTTTCTACTACACTGAAGCTGATTAAGCACAGATCATGCTTGATCAGCTTCTTCCCCAGCCTCTATGGTCAGGGAATGACAGCTCAGAACTGACAAATTCCAGAGCCTGTGGAAGTAGCCAGGCAGCTGTACAGCTGCCCTCTCACTTTCAGCACAAAACCTACAATTGGCTTGTGTGGGCTGAACACAGTCCCATCTGTGTGTTTAAAAGCCAAAAGCCAGAAGCAAAAGGGTTAAAAATGTCATGGTCAGCAGCGCGGGGCAAGTTTTTGTGCCATCATCCATTAAACTCACACACATATACTATATGTACATGGAGGAAGCCATATTTTCTAATTTTATAGACAGGCTTCTCTATCTGCCTTGCAGGGCTACACAATGGTTGTTATTTACTGCTCTTACTAACAGAGCAAGCCTATAAGTCAACCAATTACCAAAACGTCCTGTGTGACTAATATATTACTTCAGCAAATGTTAAGCAGGAAGGCTAAAAGAGGCAAAGAGAGTTAAATGCAGAGCCTTCTCTAGCTGTTACTATAAAAACCTCTATATTCAACGCAGTACCAACAGTACCAGCAGTATCAATAATAAAAATAACAAAAAATAACTTACTGAAAATTATGCAATAAAAACAGCTCATAATATGTGCTCACTAAAAATAAACAATAATTAGGAGTTTCCAACAAGAGGAACCTCTTACTCT
The DNA here is from genome assembly GCF_000935625.1 of Nanorana parkeri. Classification (NCBI taxonomy): domain Eukaryota; kingdom Metazoa; phylum Chordata; class Amphibia; order Anura; family Dicroglossidae; genus Nanorana; species Nanorana parkeri. Next base: position 1,245,952 of record NW_017306664.1, read on the forward strand.
AAAAATGTCCACAGACCTACAGATAACATCCAACCACCTTCAGACACTGCACATGACTCTTTCACAAAACACAAATGTTAGCTTAAGGTTTCAAGTTTATGGCTGTAGACAGGGGCAAAGAATGTGCTTCCAGGCACCTCTACTGTGGCACACCTTGGGACAAACTACAGCAAGTGGACAAGATTTTTTTTAGCGTATACAAACATTATTTTTTTGAGAACTTTTGGCCAGTGGTGTCAATGGGGTCTATTCATGAAGCTGCCGAAGGATCTAGCTGTAGCTTCGGCCGATCCTTCGGCTAGCTTCGGCCACAGGACCCCTTCGGTTCAGTAGAACTGAAGCGGTGCTGTACGGGCTATTCACTATAGCCCGTACAGCTCCCAAACGTCGAGCCGAACGCATATGCATCGGGCTGAAAGCTGGCCGAGCGGCCGGCCATTGGTCGGCCAACAGCCTGCTTCTGACAGCTGGGTGGAGCCAGCCGTGATCTTACGGATGGCTCCGATATTTCAATGGAATTTTTTTTTCCTATTCTGACATCGCCCCGTGTCAGAATAAAGAAAAAGAAAGACACAGCAGTTTCTCTCCTGGGCGGCCGTGAGGGGGAGGCTCCCAGAGAGCCCGAGAGTTTTTTTTTGTTCTTGTTTTGATGGCAGCAGAGCCGCCGGACAATAGGAAACTATTGGGCGGAGCTAGCTGTCACTGCTAGCTCTGCACAATCGTTTTCTATTGACTTTTTAAAAACTTTTTTTAACTCTTTTTCTGTTCTGCTCGGTCCCTCTGAGGGACCGAGCAGAACAGCCGAGCCGAATACCGCTCAGCGACATTCGGCTATTCACTCACTGCTGTTCGGCATCTATAAGAATAGACCGAACAGCAGTGAGTAGCCTGCCGGAGGGTCGGCTCAGCCGATCCAGATGTTGGATCGGCTGAGTCGAACTCCTTCTGCATTTCGGGTCGGCCGAACATGCTGAGCATG
>NW_017306664.1:1247209-1279607 GCF_000935625.1 Nanorana parkeri
TCGGCCGAACATGCTGAGCATGTTCGGCCGACCCGAAGCCATGTGAAGCAAGCCGATGTACGGCTGATTTCAGCCGATGTACGGGTGAAATCAGCCATACCAGCCTGAAGTGAATAGCCGAACAGTGTTCGGCTCACTTCACTTGGGGTCGGTTGTTCACTCGGCAGCCCTCGGCAGCTTAGTGAATAGACCCCAATATGTTAGATTGGATAATTGTCATGTAATATCTTAGGGTAACTTAAGGGCTTCAAAAGGCCATCAATTCAAAAGTGTTCATGACTTTGGTTATCACATAAAAATTGTAGTCTCCAGCCTTAATATGTCTCCATCACACCTGCCTGAATGAACCACCGATGGTGCACTCTAGTTGTCTAAGCTAATGCATGCATGGAGAAATAAATTATCCCCATCCACCAATCAAAAAGCAATATGTTATGGTGAAAAAGGGTCTACAGTGACTGGTAATATTTTACCCACATTTTCCACCATTACTAGTAAAAAGACAGCTTTACCTGTAAAGTAATTAAAATGAAGCATTTGGTTTTTTTTGTTGCTTTTTTTGTGTTTACAAGACCAAAATTTTGAATAGAAATACTGGGGCTGATTTATAAATGTTCTATAAATGGTTTACGCTGGGCAGATGGTTGCATGGCACTACCGCCCCTAGATGACGCTGAGTATCAGTATCATCGGAGTTTATAAATCAGCTCCCTAGTGTGTATTGCATTGTAGATCCAATATACTCAAGAATCAAGCTGGTAACTTTCATAACCGTTTTTAACTTTCATTAACGATCCATCAGCCACTTGGATTAAAGGCTAACACGGAACTCTCTCTCTCTCTCTCTCTCTTACTCGGTAGTTATATGAATCACATTTGTTCTATAACTATGGCTTTTTAGAGTTGTTCAGCTATTCAGATTGCATATTTTCATGCCTGAACAGCCTTCTTTTCTGCCAGACACTCTTCTGATACCTTGAATGTTAAATGTTTAAAACCAGACACTACTTAAAACTGTGCTACAATTTTAAAGGATATCATATAAAAGTTTTATGCATCAAATCACCCTAAATGCTAGCACAGATAACTGCAGTACTGAATAGTGTGTATCTGAAACAGTTTTATGATAAAATGCTGCCTGTACCTATTGCAGAAGGGTCCTTTATTCCCAGACATGTCCTGTCAACCACTAATACATTTATTGGCACACTGCTGGAGTGGACATTTTCTGATATTGCGTGGAAAGTTAACTATGAATGGTAAATAGTGATGTACTACTTACATGGACAATGAGTTTATTTTGGACATATCAATTAATAGTTAATTACCCCAAAAACATTTTATTTTGGAATCCATGTAAAATCAAGCTTTGTATTCTCTTTAACAGAGTAAATGTGCTATACTGACCTGCTATCTCCATGAACTGCAAAAGGGGGAGCTTGACAGTTTTTCTGACTCATCACTTATAGCGAGGTTAAGACTGCTTACATAGTTGCAGAAACCACTATATATGTCACATACCTGTATACATATAGCAGTTCATTTACTAAAGGAAAAAAGGCTGTTAACTTTTCAAGGTATTTTTTCTTTGAAAGGGAATTTACGTTGCTTAGTGAATGTAGTGGAAATTCACTTTGCAAAGAATACCCAACCACGTGCAAGGAAAAGAAAAAAAAACAGTACTATACTACTATAATAGCAGAGTAATCGATTGGAACTAAAAATATCTTAAAGTAAATGTGTTATTTTGCCTATGTAGAGCAAACAGGTTTTTTTTATAGCCCACCTTATTTGCTACTAACACTTAGGGGTCTATTCACAAAGCTGCCGAGGGCAGTCGAGTGAATGGCCGACCTGAAGTGAAGTGAGCCGAACACTGTTCGGCTATTCACTTCAGGCTGGTACGGCTGATTTCAGCCGTACATCGGCTGAAATCAGCCGTACATCGGCTTGCTTCGTGTGGCTTCGGATCAGCCGAACATGCTCAGCATGTTCGGCTGACCCGAAGTGCAGAAGGAGTTCGACTCAGCCGATCCAACATCTGGATCGGCTGAGCCGAACCTCCGGCAGGCTTCACACTGCTGTTTGGGCTATTCTGAAAGATCCCGAGCAGCAGTGAGAGAATAGCCGAATGCCGCCGAGCGGCATTTGGCTCGGCTGTTCTGCTCGGTCCCTCAGAGGCACCGAGCAGAACATAAAAAAGTAGAAAAAAGTTAATAGAAAACGATTGTGCAGAGCTAGCAGTGACAGCTAGCTCCGCCCAATAGTTTCCTATTGTCCGGCGGCTCTGCTGCTTTCAAAAAAAAAAATTTAAAATGTTAAAAATCTCCGGGGCGCTCTGGGAGCCTCCCGCTTCCGGCCGCCAAGAAGAGAAACCCCGCTGTGTCTTTTTTTTCTTTATTCTACTGCACTTCCCTGATAAGCCATTCACCAACCTTAGGAAACATCCAGTACTCCTAGGTGTGGGGGAGCATGTGGCTATCCCCCCTTTCTCCTGCTATGTAGTACATGGCACCTGACAGACTAATGGGGAAGGCCTGAGTACTGTGATGTAGGGGATGGGGAAAGGCCTTTAGTTCCCAAATTCTCAGAAAGCTAGGAGGTATGTATTTTCCAGTTGCTGATATATTTGCAGATCAGTCAATATAGGCACAAAAGAAGATCATGGCTAGAAGATCGTCTTAATAATGTGTGCATCCTACTGACTAAGCCATTGCAGACTGGGTAAATAGCTTGTTATAGTCATTTGTTCTCTGCCAACATAAGGGCAAGTCAAAGTGTTGCTAACTGTTTGGCTCACCTTTAGTGATGAGTATTTCCCACATTACATTTGTATGAACAGATCACTTTGCACTTATTTACTGCATGGGAAAACACACTATAATGTACACCATGGGGGTCTAATTATAACTTGTTTACCAAATATCCACAGAAATTTCATCCAAAAGACTCAAATTTTAAATGTGAAGGATGAAAGTTGTGTGAATCTTGAGTTTAAAAAGATAAACAGATATCATCTATGGCTATAGCATTCAGCAAATTATTATATATCTTGGAAAATGTGTTTTAGATTTAGTTTATGAGGATGATTCATCTGTAAGTTTAAAATAGCATAGACAAGTTTTACTAAATGATGTGCCTAAACGTGTCCCTTTCAAGATAAAATGCATAAAGCTCATGATTGATGTCTTATTAATGGAATTTTTTAACCTATAGACAAAACGTGGCTATGGAAAAAGTTTGGATGCTCGATGCTAGGTTATGCTTACATTATATTATTATGCTCCTTCATCTCTAAAACACTTTGTTTATAGGTTTATTTGTGACATCTTCCGTGCTGTTCATTTTGCCTCTCTTGTCATCCACCAATAGTCAGAAAAATATTCTTCTCCCACACATGCTCTAAGCTCTGAATGGTGAAGGGCTCTTGCTGACTGAAGACGGCCCCAACAATAAATAGTTTGCACCACCATCTTCACACACAGTGGTTTGAGCAGAAGGAAAGGGCTAGAACAGCAGTGCAAATTTTCATGCATGAGTTTAATACTGGATGTCCACAAATGGACCCTACAGACATACCGCCTAAGCTGCCAAAAGGCCTCTACTAGGATCACATTTATTACATAGACCACTGTGACCTTGTTCGGCGGTTTAAACCCGACATGAGGCATCTGTTGCTCTAAATGAATGACACTTCATGTACCTGGTGACATCTGAGCCACAACTTGTCACAAGCCGGTTAGTCCTAAACTGATGCTATACCCCAGGCAGGTAGCTAAATATACAATTGCAATACGCATTGTATATGTGTATGGTTTAACCTGCCAAAGGATTTGTGCTTATGTGCAGCCATGTTTGTGGTCCAGACAGTCCTGCCAGAAAGAACAAATACGGACCAGACATCTAATAAAGAAGCAGCACAAGTTGATTAAAAATCTGGGCCAGAACTCCAACTTGCTTATTGGACAAATAATCAGCAGTTGGGCACATTATTACTTTTTAATATGTTCAGTACCAGCATATGTGCACTGCAGCAGTTCTTGATTTACTGCTACTACCAGATTTCCCTCTCCCACACTGCTGTTGGAAAGAGGATTACAGAAGGCTGATATCAAAACAATTCCAGACATGTATACTAGTTGCATAATAAATACATTTATTGATTACATGACCATATACATGACTGTTTTATGGCTTTTTTTAATCTCTGAACATGAGTAGAGGTATTAAACTGGCACATAACCAAACGCCTACATAAAGGTAGGTTTTAGCCACCTGTATAGGTGTTTAGATTAGATAAGATCTGACAGTATATTTATAACACTTATGTTGTAATAGGAGTTTGTTTGTGTAACTAGACACAGTCGAGGCACACTCACAGTAGCAATAACAAATATTGTTCTATTAATTAACGTAATTATTGAGCATTATAATTTTTCTACAGTATATGTTTTTCTACAGGAGAGCCCTGAAGTGGAAACAATATTTTGTTTTGATTTTCAGAATTAAATAGTTTGATTTTCCAAGTTGAAGTTTCAGCTCCAATTGCCTTTTTAGGGGCTCTTGGGCAATTCTATAAGAAGCAATTTTTTCATGATATAAATGGTGAACCACTGAGATACCACACACTCATTACAAATACCTATAGTTCTTCAGGCTTCCCATCTACTTTGTTTTCACGTGTCAAGTTATAAACTTAGGCAACAGAATGATCTTGTCACACCAAAATAACTTAAGTAGTACAAGTGAAAGCTGCACAACTAACTATACAATTATCTTTATTTAACAAACTTTATTATTCCTTTTTTTTTCACAACTCTTGCTAGACCCTGCTCCTCTACTGGCAGATTTCACTGTCTTTCAGGGCTTTTAAGTATGGTATATACCTTATAAAAATATATCTTTTTTTTTATCTTGTGAGCTGAACAAAAAAATATAACAGGTTCCTCCATCCAGGCTGACCACTGTCAGAGTACCTGAATGGTGCTTGCAGCTAATTAGCTGCAAGCACCATTCAGCTGAGAAATTTTGAACATGCTCCTTTAGCAAAAGTTGATCTAATGATTGATTTCTTTCGAGGGAATAGGGTCATCGACAGACCAAATTTCAGCCGATTCGTGCTGAAAGGAGAAGATAGAACCTGTCTTCATGAATTACATTTTATCACGGCTTCAGAGCCAGTATTAGTTGAAGTTATTTCACATAACCAAGATGTACATTTAAGTAGAGATATCTGATGCATATCCTATATTTGCCTAGAGCATGATGTAGGGAATATTGCAAAGAATAGTCCTGGAGCACAACAGTCGAAGAGTCAACGTTTCAGTGCCATAGAACATTTTTAGTTTAGTGTCTTCATTATTTGAAAGATTCACATTCCATATTAAAAATAATAGGAAATACAACATTGTCCTATTAAAAGGAAGGAGTTCCTCACAAATCTAAAAACAATTTGACATTTCTTCATTTTAGGATAGAAGGCACAAGCATGCAAAGCACTCAAATTATTCCCTTTTGGCCAAATGTGCATCCACATTTGCTGGTTTAGGGCACAAAATACAAAGTATGCAGCCATCTAACTTGAATATATTTTGTTACTTAGTTAGTACTCGTTGGTAAAATATATGAAATGTGGTAGGTTATCAGCAACTCATATAATTCATCAATGCATTGTTCATACATATCCAGCAAAGCAATCTGCTAGCCAATGCTTAAAGGTAAATAATAATCTTACCTCCTTTAGACAGCCCATGAAGTTGTTGCTAACTGGTGAGCCGGGGAGATCTGCTGTGCTGGGGCTGCCTCCAACATAGAAAAAGTCATCTGAACCCAGCATGGTGTAGTCTTCCTGTGTGTAGCCTGTTGTGGTCAGAATCCCATCCACTGATATTGTTACCTACATAACAAAGCACAGGGAAAGGACACGCTATACTCAGACCTAAATACTGCAGTTCTGGGATGTGCCTGATTTGAAACCTAGTTTGGAAATCCATTTTCATGTCTGTTTGAAGTTTGGTCTTGGTTTCTAGAATTCATCTTCCCCTAAAAAGGATCTAGACTACTGTATTTCAGCTGTTGTCTGATTAATGAGCTAGTGTCAGTATTGTCCCTACAGCAACTGAACAGTTATTTAGCAGACACAAAAATGGTGTTAGTAAAATGCTTTCTAGGTTAGTTCAGCTGTTGTACGTATTAGTAAGTTTAGTAGTCTGTCATTGACTAGTTAAAACATGCGTTTGGGATAGGGGGACATAAATGACGCAAGCGGTATTAAGCACCACCACTATTTGCACTGAATAACAAATGAGCAGCAGCAAAAAATCACATGCAAAACATAACATAAAACGCAAATAAACAAAGTAAAAAAATCGCACTTCAGTGTGCACATGCGAAAACACACTACAGACTATAAACAAGGACAAAGTAAAAATAAACATATAACCAAACTGCTTGTGATGGAGAAAGATGTATGGATGTACCATAACACTGTAAGTCAAGCGTCCATGCCATGCTATATGGATGGTTAGAATCTGGCCGAGCCAGAAGCCACATGGGCCAGCCAAAGGTTAGCTTTTTTTGTTAATTACGGCTTGATGCAAAAGGTAGTAAAGTTAATGATGCCCCTATGTGTGAGTAAACAAAAAATAAAAAATAGTTAAAAAAATAGAAAAAATAAATTAAATTTGATAGGGACAGGTAAAACTTAGGAGGTCAACAACAGATGAAAAGAAAGAGTTGAAAGTAAGCAGAAGAGTACCAACCGCAGTTCCTCTTTTGTAATGATGTCTACAGTTAAAGAAAGAAAGAAAAACACACGGCAAACCCAAAATAAGAAACAATTAGAATGATATCTACCGAACAATGTAGTTTGTTTACCATAGCGTGTCCAATGCCTGAGTGCTTTGTGGAGAAGGGGGGAGAAAGGAAATTAAAAACTGTGAACATAATAACGATTGTTACTTAAAAAAATAAGATGGTCACTACCATGTTAGTACATTTTTTGATTCAGGTAACGGTTAGTAGAATGACACATTCCATGAGTGACATGTTAGTTATTAAGCATGTTAGTAACATAGAAAAAAAGGGCAAAAAAATTTTACAAGAAAAAAGCAGACTAACAAGTAGGCCTGCAAAGAGGCAACCACGATAATATTTGTCCTGCAAATATATTTCATAACTTATCAGCTCTGTACTGAACAAAAACGGACACATGGTCACCATTCCCCCATATTTTTAACCTAAATACAACTGACAGACATTAAAAATGGCTAAAGAATCAAAATGGCCACATCCTGGAAAATATGGCTCCATTTCAGATATTGTTTTTAAATCTTTTTCTTTTAATTCAGAAATTAGTTCACATTCCCCTACTACTGAAATTACAGCTCTCAAGGAATCCTCCTCAACTTCAAAACGTCTTTCGGTCATACTGATGGGCTTTTTTGGGTCACAGATTACTGCAATGAAACAAAGCAAAGAAGATCCTGACACATATAATGAGTTGAATGGGTTTCTGCAACTGGCTTGTAAAACATGCACCAGCTTGGCTAAACAGTCTCCATTTAATTAGTATATTTATAAAAATGTTTTCATAATTTTAATTTGTTTTTGATTGTTTTAACTAACCGCGTGAGCAAAGGCAAATCTAGAAAGTGGGCATTTAATGGCTTGCCAATTCATTTTATTTTTGCATATGTATATTCTGTTTATCCATCCATGCATCCCATGGTTGTCAAAAGGATTAAGAAAGACAGTCTTTTGCTTTTAAATCTGAGTTTTTTAGGTAGTCTTTGAAATATGTTTTCTTTTCTCCCCCCTATAGTTAAATCTTAATGCATAACTATAAATATTATAAATCAGAATGTTAAATGTAAAGAATTATAAAAAAATGAAAAAAGACATGGGAATTACACTGGAACCATACTCTACATATCAATCAATCTAGTTACAGACAACATTTTGCCTAGTTTTGAAGAGTGAGGGAGTAGGTACAGCTAGTGCTTCTGTAAAACTTTTATTTATTTTTTGACTCCACTGGGGGAATTTTCCCTTTTTTATACTCCTGTGACAACAAGGTAACAGAATAGAGAAGGGGGGCAGGGGTCACTAGGAAATAAAGGCACAAACCACAATACACACTTGCATTGAGACATTAGTCTTTGACATGTCCCCATTGGAAACATTTCCTAGCACTCTTTGACCCTCTGATCCCCTTGCAGCTGGACAGGAATTGAGGGAAATCTTACCAATGGAGACAAGTCCTGAAAAAGTTTCAACCCTTCAAAAAAACTTTGTTTGAAATGGGCTTAAGTTTGCCTAGTTATTTTTTAGTTTATCCTCACTGTTTATTTATTTTTTCAGATAACACACAACTTAGAACATCACCATTCAATATGTAACGTTGTAAATCAAGTAATTAAAGTAGTTCTTAATTCAAAAGTGTTTCTGTATGTGTATAGTGGACTAATTTGCTGTGCACTTTTCCTTTAAGCTTCAGTTGTAAATTTGTGCTTGCATAAAGTTATTCAGCACCACATGTAAGGATCCTTCTTTTGCAGCAGGGTGGCCCTAATCCTGCTCTTTTACACTGTTACTCTGTGTAAGGAAAGGGATGATTTGTAACATTAATGAATTATCGAAACCTTTGAGACTACTGAAGAACCTAAGCTGACAGACAGGGTATACTGCTGAAAAAAATCGATCCATCTGATGCCAGAAATGATAACAGACAAGAAAATGGCACCCTGCTGATATCTTGGGAGTGATTTATTTTCCTTACATTTTTATACCACTAGGCAAGTAAATATTTTATACATTAGGCTTACCAAACAAATGCTGTGCACTTTTTTAAAGACAGACCTATAAAGTAATTTTTTTTTCCTTGGATAAAAAGAAAACACACTTGAAGTTTAAAAGTTAGATTTTGTTAGTTGATACTTTCATGGTAGTTATTTTGCATGTGAGAAATCTAAAATTTCTAATGAGCTGTAATAAATGGACAAGTAACGTGAAAACTATTATAAGCACTGAAATAAATGACATTATTTTTCAGCTATATTTCTTAGTGGTTAAAAGCTGTAAAATAACCATATTTTAAGTTGCACATGGAAACCATACAATAAAACATGTTAACATGTTGATAAGTATCCTACATTATACAAATATATTGCAAAATGCACTGTAATGCACTCTTAATGTAAAAAGTCCACACAAAATCAACACAGGGACTTTATAAAAAGTAGGGTATAGTATATAAAAAATAAGCTTAGTTGTGTATATTGTAAAATATGGTTTTACAAATTATAATGTGGCAAAAAATAGTAATAGGGAAACTATAGAAACTACAGAAAAAAAGCGAAACACGCTTCAAATCATATATTTTAGCTTTAAAATATGTACAGGGCAATATTGTGTCACATTTGTATTTAAATGTTCAGAATGCTAAATCAAAATCAGTTCTAAACTCTATAACAACCTTTTACAACTATATTTAGGAGCATACTGTTCTAAGAAACACTAAAAATTATAGTTCAGATTTTGGTAACTGGAAATAAAAGGTAGACTGGCACTTCTTAATTAGAATTATATAAGAACATGTTCTTACAGTTGAGAGAGGTGTTTTTTATCAATGGCAGCAGCATATTGTGTACATATGAGAATACCAGTGTGATTTTGCACATATTTGCCTCTAGGAAGTGCACACAATTTAAACAAAATGTTTGCAAAATGAGCATAAGACAACTTTAATTAGCTTGAAGGATTTCTTCACACAGCCTGAAGTATTTTTTCACCCAGTTGAATATTTATTTAGTTTTGGTTCCAGATAAGTTCTCCCTGGAAACAGGTAAAGGTCATTCACTTAAAATCATTTCACAGTGCAACATTCTAATCTTTCCTTTTCTGTCCTTCAAGACAGACAGGGACTAATTTATAAAGGATTCACTCCTTATATAGTTGGGTGATTGCTGTTTGTATGGCATTATTGTCGCTAGTGTGAAGTGACACTAGGGGCAGATTTAAAAAGCCCTTTTAAAACAGCACCTAGTGTCATGTTGCAAAACAGTGAGTTAAGAAGCTGTTTATGAAAACTTCAACAAATCAAAGCTGGATGGAAAAACACTTTAAAGCATAAAAATAATAACTAATTTTTAATTTATGTGCTTTGTTTTCAACTACCACTGAAAAACATTTTCAATATCTTTGTATATAGCGTGAAGCAATGGATATCTGAACATTAATGTTGAATTTGCTATCATACCCTCTCTGTAGCATTTTATTCTCATATAAATGTAGTCACTGGATAAATATTTATTTAACAGCAACAGTGACATTGTACATTCTAAAATGTTAGTGCATATACAAGTATACATTAAGATTGGGTACCATCAATAAAATAAATTTTATGATTATCACTTTAATGTAAGTAGGAAACATGTTCTAAATTTTGTTTAAAGCCCATCTCCACTTTTTGACATATATGATATTGCAAGGCAAGACAGCAAAACATTTAACCCTGCCAATACATATTTTTTTTCCCCTAAATGATTCTACAAGCTTTAAAAGTATCCACTGTGCACGGCAGGACATGCTGACACTTTGGTTTCATTTACCTGTAGACACAGGAAAATTATTTGTTTTTTACTCGGGTAATACAAATTAAACTTTTGATCCAGTTAAATTCAGCTATCCTATCACATTTTTTCACATTTGCATAGGTATACCACCAGACTGGGCAAGCCGTGTTGCTCATTTTGAAACACAGTGGAGTGTGAATATTTTCCTCCTGTGACATCAGGGTCTTTATTAGGAGGTAGTAAGCTACCCCATTAGGTACTAATCCAAAAGAAGAATAGTACTTCCTTAGAAGAAGTAGTTTTCTGGAAAAGTAGAGGCTTTCTGGTCTGGGGCCTGCAGCTAGCTTTGCTTTATCTACAAAAAATTATTATCAATTATTTGGCATGTGCAATAAGCACACCAAAACCTAATTATTGCCTAACAGGCACAAAACATAGCTTAAAATAAAACTCCAGTTTTGTTGATTCAAGAATATTCTTCTGCTGGCCAACATACAATGCAATCATTTTAACAAACCAATTGCAAATTCATACCTGCTTCTGTGCAAATGCAAATTCCTAAAAGTGAGTGCTTAGTAGCAGGGTCTTCCTACTATAAAGATGAAAGCCCTCTGCAATAAACTGAATTAAAGGATTTTGCTTGGAATGCCTCAAATGTTGCATAAAGCTCTGTGCACACAGCTGCTATGGATATTTTATTTTTGTCAGTTGTAGAAAATCATAGGTGGCTTCAAATTAGAAAAAAAGAAAGGTAAGATTTAACCATTTTTTAAAGCAGCAATTAAATTATATACCATTTTTAAATGTTTTTCCTTAGTCAGAAACAAACCAGATACCCCTTAGTTATTATTTGCAAAGCTTAGGACTGCATTGCCTTTCCTCACCACATCACATTTATCAGAAAGGTGGAGACACTGTTTAAATTGCACTTTCACCCTTGTTTTGTGCCACTGACAAAAACTAACACAGCATGCCTTTTATGACTCTCACCTGCTGGATCTGTCCATCCGCATGTACGCTTTGAAGAAAGAAACCTGGCAAATTTGGAGGATGGTGTTGAACACTTTTGAAAATTTGATGTAATGTACAAAGAGGTGAACACAAGATTACGTTTTGTGCAAAGGTGGCTTCTTAAACTAAACTTGAGTGCACCGGCAGCCAATCAAACTATGTCAAGGTTTTTTTTTTGTTTTACTTTTTTTTGGTATCTATTGAGAATGTAGTGTTAATTTAAACTCAGCCAGCCCCTGACATTTTCTAGGTCTGCCCCTGCTCAGGTGTGTAAAAATAGATGTATTGGTAAGTATTCTGTTACTTAGTGGTATTGAAGACAAAATAAATCACTTTTTCATCCATTGTACTGTTACCTGACGCAGGTTCCTTGTTACTTTCACATCATGCCAGCTATTGTCATTAAATTTTCCATTCACCGGTTCCACCAAGGCCTCAAAGGCCCCTGACCCCAAATTAATGACCAAAGAGACGGCTCCATTTTTCAGCGCCAGATTGACATAATCTGCAGATTTCCCTGTGTGAAGCATCAGTCCGTTCCTCTGAAGGGTTTTAAACGACAAAGTAATTTCATCACTGCTGCTTTGTATTGGGTTTTGAGACAAGTCGTAGCAGAAATACTCAGACCCTTTAAATGTGGCAATGTATTCTTCTTTTCCTGGAAAACAAAAGAAATGCATGTTTTGTTAAACTTAGGGGATTTCTACTATTTAAGCACAATACTTTTAGAAATAGAAATTAACTGTACAATAAAATAATCTGCTATAACAAACATAATAACATTTATTATAGAAGTAGTATATATGGTATAAGAAGCAAAAACAGATCTAAACAAAAATGGGATGAACTGGACTCTCAGACATCACTTCATTGTAAACTGAGCTTGTTATGTTTATGTATGAGCTCCTTAAAAATAAAATTAAAACCAAAAACAGGGCTTCACCTTGGGCTGCTGTTTTAAACTATTCTGTTGCTTCAAAGAATTTCATATATTAACAATGGAGAATACTTTTTGTGATGTAGATTTTCACAGTTCCCAAAAATGTTAATCAGCAGTAGGCATCATAACCTATGTCATCTTTATTGTTAATGTTGTTATACTTGTTACTGTGGTTGAAAAAAAGAGACTCTGTTATAATATGGCTCCCAGAATTATGCTGAAGAGACTAGTGTTAATTCTGGCAAGTTAACATATGGTTGGCTTCAGCAGACAATACAGGACAACAGTAAGGTGACCCTTTCATAGTACTGACAGACAGATAATTGTAAATATATAACAATCTAGTCATTCTAGTAGATTTTAGGACATCTGCTTGTCACTTTTCCAGTTTTCCTGACAATGTGCATACCTTACAGTCTGAGGCTCCAAAACCAGATTTCAATATCCTACACAAACCACTAACTTATTCAAACTATTCTAGCCTGTCAGGTTATTCTTTGCACATCTTAAAGTGCACAATTGCACATGCAAGACCTTTAGAATTACTAATTTAGAGGTTCCACAGGAACCACTTTTACTGTCCTTTTCGGCAGCACACAGATGTTGGTCCAAAGACACAGTGGTAGAACAATAAAGGTATGTAAAACCAAAACATTTTGTTATCTGGTGATAACTGTCCAAGAGGGGATTTCCTTTTTAATTTAGAGAGATTTCTTCTCACTTCCTGTTGACAGGACAAAACAGGAACACCGAAAAATGTAGCCAAAACGACAAAAAAAACCTTTAAGGGGTTTTAAATCTTCCCCACTGCATCCCAAACTATATAAAAAAAACATTGGTTTTAGGTATACCTAAACAATAGGCAGACTACATTACTGTATCAGTGTAAGAAAAGCCCATTCCAAGTTATAAAACAAAATTTTAAAAATTAATTCCATTTAACTCACTAGTGTTCTTTTATTCAATTTCCCATTGTGTTATGAATGTAAAACAGAAATAAAAAGCCATTTAGTTCTTTGAGATTTATTGGCATGTAATCCTTTCCATAATATGAAAATGACTATTATCTAGTCTCATAGCACTGGGATCATTTACACTTACATTAAACGGAACTGGCAAAACACTGGTGCAGAGATACCTTTTCATTTAAAAATTAGAACAGTCAGGCTCCATTTGACCAAAATCACATCGGCAAGTCAAAAGGTTTTTTTACGCTGGAAATACTTCTTTACTGCACTCTATAATTATAGGCCAGTCAAAGGAATCATTTTACTGTGAATGACCGAGCCCAAGTAAAATCAGCTTCTCCAGGGCTTAGAAAAGATTGGAAAAAGCTTTTAAGAAGGTTAACAGTTTGTATGTATCACGCCTTCCTTAAGTATTCAAGGCTAAATCTTTGAGCTAATGGTATTTTCCTTGGGAAAGCGAATGAAAAGCCAATTCAGCACGTCTGCACCTTGTATTGGAAAAAAAAGCAGCTTCATATGTCACTGAAGATCTGATCAGCGCCTAGCCGCAGACAGAATGTGTTTAATGCACCTTACCGATGGAAATTCTCAAAGTGAAATCATTGTCTGTAATCTCTGAATTCTTATTGTTCTGCTGCTTTTTCTGCAATCAATATGAATAGATTAGCCACTGTAGTTTTTCAGATTTCGGTATTTTCACTTTTTTTTATATGGCGCTATAAGGCGACCCCAATTGTACATTGAAACTAATGAAGGATTATTCAAAATTGATTTTTTAAAATGATCTCTAAAGCATAGTACACAAAAAAATGAAATGAAAGCATTTGCTTATTTGAAATGGAAAATAATCTACTTTATTTACCTGACTGCAGTTTGGAATGAAAAGAAATCTAGACTGTCCTGCTGGCGAGCTGACCCAAAATAATGACCACAAAAAACTACTAGGCAATTGCTGTCTTTAACATGTTCAAGACATGAATAAAATTGGGTGGTAGTGAGTTATAAAATTAACATACTGTGTTATTATTAAAACTCTTATTAGGAGTATTTCACAAGGCTGAATGGGTCCCATTTGTGTGAACTCTAATCAGGTGCTATTCTCCAGCAGATAGAAGGTGTGGAGAGGCAGGGAATCACGGGGAAGGTCATGTGACACACCAAACATGATTTATCTTAAAAAAAGAAAAAAGTCATCCAGATTGCTACTGTTGCTTTGCTGATTTTAAAAAATATATTTTTTTTTTTGTCATGAAAAGTGAGGGTATTTATATCCACCTTTTTACATGAAAAAAATCAAATCATGTGGCTGTGCCTAGCCATGAGGAGGGCAGCATTATCAATCAGCCTCCACGCAATCCCTCAATGGGATTGTAGTACAATTGTTGTACTGCAACTTTTTGGCAGATTATAAAATAAAAGCAAAAGCAGGGGGTTAACGCAGGTAAGACATGTACACACATCCTAGAACATAAAGAGCATTGTAAAACATTTAATGCTAACCATACACCCCTAGATTTCTCTCATTCAGCCCCACAATCCAAATAACAGAACTCAGTCAATTTCCCCATCCATGTTAAACAGCTTAAAATGAGGAATTTCCTCTGCTGGCTATTGTATTCTGGCAGTCAGCACCCGTGACTGAATATCTGTACAGTGACTGGATGCAGCCACTGTATGGCCAACAGTTGGCCACATGGCTTCTTCTTCCATGTTTCAGCTAAAGTTTGTCGAGCGGGGTGGTGCAGACAGTGCCACCCATGGCTCCAATTTTGGTTGATTCAGCAGGAATCACCAATATTCAAGGTTTTTATGGCTACCTCTAGTCATAAAGGTAGCTGCTGGTGCACAGTGATGCCTAAACAAAGATGGCAATGGAACACATCAAAAGGAAATATCTAGGCTCTTATAGATGACCTGTCATGTCTGGCTGTCATGCAGATTATTTGTCTTCAAAACTTAGGGTGACTGTCACAGACCTAGTATAGGCATAATGCAATCATGACTTCCATTTAAAGATGATGCAAGGAAACTAGCATATTCAAGAGAAGACACTCCCCAAATTTCTCTAATGACAGTTGTACTGCCATAGTGTAGGGAATGGATAAACCTCTTATATTGAATTTCTGTCTTAGCCATTTCTGTCCCATTGGGGAGGTTTCACGTTAGAGACATAACAGGAAGTGAGAGGAAATCTAAAGTAAGAGAAATTCCTTCCTAGACAGTTGTCACCCACTGGACAATTTCTCCTCTGTTCTTGTTCTGATGGCAACTCAAAATTTCGGATTTGCCATTACTTTCAGTCTTGTAGACAATGGTCAGTAGTTATAACCATTCACCACTTTATCCAAAACTAAAACTATGGATTTAGATACAGTTAGACCTTGTTCACACGTAGGAGTTTTTGAGCAGTTCAAAAAGCACTTTTAAATGCCCAACACAAGAAATCCCATGATTTTCAATGACCCTGGTTCACACCTGAGCAGAAAAACACCAGCGGGAAAATCTCAAACGCCGCTAAAGATACATGAGCTTCTTTGGACAGTTAAAACCCCCGTAGATTTTGAAAATGCCCAAAAATGCGCGGCAGAAGCATGTTGCACATGATCATGAGCATTGTTGCGTGTTTAAACAAGCGTTCTTCCATTGCCCACAATGGTTCATGAGCTGCCAGTCAAAATGTGTGTCTTTATGTACACGCATTAAAACATGCATTAAAAGGGGGAACAATGTGCATAAACGCGCAAATAACAGCATGCTGCTAATGTGCGTAGAGACACATGAAAACAGTGCTGCCTAGGTGTGAATCAGGCCTTAAACCTAAGTGAAGAATACATTTGTAATGGTATCCGTCACTTATATTACTAACTAACATATTCTGTAGTTAAATCAACAATAACTCGGATGTATTATTTAATCACTAGCTGTATTTACTTAGGAAATCCCATATTTTTCTTCATTCCTTTGTCAATTCATAAAAAAATAACCATCAATTTGACAATTCCTTTTAGTCTGTCAATAGTCACCCATGTTTGCCTGTTACGCATGTAGTATGTACTTCCTGCTTAAGGGTACTGTTTTGTTATTGCACCTTGCTTAACATCCTATCTCATTTCATGTCTATCATGTAGTCAATCTGCCTGAAAAACAAATGCTTTCTGCAAACTCTAATGACAATGACCTCACACAATGTTTACAATACCCAGAGATCAGGTGATATTTTACTTTAGGCTTAGGCTTTAAGCTACAACAAAGAACTATGCAAGCTCTATTTTTATTTATTTTTTCACAACAAAAAAGAGGCACTTTTGAACTCACAACGATAATGAATATGGCTGGAATATACAGATACAGTATAAACGCCTTTTTAAATAAAACATTTGACCTGCACCTTTCATCATTAAGCGGCTGAGGCATAGGGGGTGATTTACTAACCTAAACACACACACACACCAGGTGTGTGTGATTTTCACACAGCAAAACGTATTTATCAACCAAAAAGTCTCTAAAAGCATATTTCCACTAATGCCATATATGGAAAAATCATGCACATGATGCATATATAATGCTGCTTCACAGTTTAGACAAAAATGGTTAGCTCATGCATTTACATTCCTTGCATTCATCAACGCAAGCAACACAACATAGAGCTAATTTACCCAACATCACCTTGGAATTCATTCAGGGCTTTGCACAACACACCTGCTGGGTCTGTACACATTACAAAGGTGTTTAGATTCCACCCATAGATCATGCTGGGAGGGAACATACTGCAGAGGTGTATACACGTTTGTGGTGTGTTTATAAGGTTAGTAAATCAACCCCATAGTCTCTCAATGCTAAACAAAGCAAACTCTTTTCAGATTTCCCTTACATTACTCATATACTCTGCAGTATTGTTCTCTTCTGAGGGGCTACAGGCCAGCAAAGTACTAATTGAACAATAATAACCTCCACTCTACCTCTGGCCTTAAAAGCTCTGACGGCATTTCTTGACAAAGTACCAAATTATTTTTACTGGCTCATGTATCAGGTCATCAGCAGCTTTGACACTTAACGGTGTAATAATCCAAGAAAAAAAACCCACTGTGCTTTGAGATATAAAGAGTGTTTTTTTGTTATCTATTGCACATTTCCCTCTGTTCGAACAGAAGCTCTCACTTTATGCAGTTACTATGGACAGTTGTTGTCATAGCAACAGTATAGAATCCCAGCTTGTTTCATAGTGGGTGCTTAGGGGTGATTTTTGGAAACTGGTACATGCTAAATACGGCCATGTTGTCATTAGCAACTGCCGATTATTTTAAAGCAGAGTTCAGAGCTCAATATTTTGAAGCAGTTTATGAAATAAAAGCAAAGCAAATAAATTGTAAGAACAATTCACTAAAAATGCATTAAACAGATTACCCAGAACATAACAATGATGCATAAGGTACTTGAAGTGAACGTGTCAGTCATTTTAAATGTTTAAAGTTGAAAGCCTTGCTATTATCTTGATAGCCATAAACTCTCTGATACTAGCTTTGGTTGGTCACTAAAGCCCATTGCACAAGTGTGATCCTGTTGATGATGACAACCTGCCAGTGACAGGATAACTAATAAGTACAGGATACATATTCACAAATGTACATTCTCACTCACCAGTGATGGAACAGTGGAAACAGGTGAGCATTTGTCTGCCTTGTACAGCAATCATGTATCCGGTGAGTTGTTGCAAGTGACAACATCACAAGTGTGCCATTTCCAGTCCAATGATCATGACTAATAAGGACACTTTATTGGAGAGGGGAATGACAGTATGTGCTGTTAAGCCCTGAAGTCAGAGAAGTCAGGCCCATAGTAAAAAAAATCTAGATCTAGAGAGGCACATGGAGGTTTTATGAACTGACAAATATAAAAGAAAGTAATCTGCGGTGTCTCCTTTTAGGAGGATTTGTACCTTTTAAAAATGTTTGTGCTTTAAACATTTTTAAATGGCTTATAGAATCGTTTCAAAACCTGCAATTAAGATTATACTAAAAGCAGAGACAAAAATTGTGCACATTTGCAAATACATGCAAAGTATGGTCCTGGTCTTTTGTACCATTGAGATATGACTAAATTAAAAGAAACATGCTGCGTCCTACACTCACATTAGAGCAGAGCAGAGTCTAGGATTCACATAAATTACCATTCTTTTATCGAGGACTGGGGTAAACTTCAGCTAAGTTTGTTCTTTGTTTAGTCACCTCAATATTGTGTTTTCAATTTTGCAGAGGCACCTTGAAAGCTTTATGTGACTTTCACATATATTTGCAAATGTATGCAAATTGGACATCTGTTTAAATAAAGTGTTAGAATCAATTTTGTTTTTAATAAAAATAGGAACTAATTTTCTGCTATAGCACATACCTGTCTATTGTCCAATTTTATAAAAGAGACAGATAAAATTCCAGAATCACCAAATTCAGGAACATCTAGGTAATCAAGCAACTCTGAACACTACATAGCTATTATTACAGTATGAAATATTGTATGCCTTCATTTATCAGAGTAAGGACTTGCCTGGCTAATGCTAACTGCAACAATGTTGTTCGGTTCATACATTTTGCCAAAGCTGAACTAAGGGGTGGGAAACATGAAAAAGTGAGCCAGATGACTCGATGCTTGCCATCTGACCTTTAGTAAAATGGTAAAAAACAGTTAAAGTCTACTCTATTCCTGATGTTTTTTCTCTCTTCATTATTTCCCAGCAGTGATGTGCCAACCATTTGTGCTGAATAATGGAGTCAATCTTGCTTTTTCCCCCTATGCTATACATTAGCTATGCCCCCACCCCTTAGTGTAGATACTGTTTCATCTCATTGTTTCCTAAATATTCACAGGAGACTAACCTTCTAAAGGGCACCCCTTCACCATGAGACAATGTTTTAGCCTTTTCATTCTTGTTGTTATGGCCACCTTTTAGTTGTGCCATTTCCGTTCAATGTAAAGTAGAACTAAAGACAAAACTTATTTTCTAATTCTGATTGAGTAGAGAAGGGTTAGAACCTCTGTCGATGAATCAAAAGAAAATTATCCCATAGCAGAGGGTCCATCGCCCTTTAACATTTGTCACTGAAACACGTGTCTTAATTGGTAGATTATTTTGTTCTACTCCAGTTGCTGTGAGAACAGTACAATTTTAGACTTCCCTTCACAACAGTCACAAGGAGAAAGTTAATCTCCCCAGTAAGGACACAGAGCCATAATAACCAGATAGAGGCTCCAACTTGTCACTCTGTAACCAAAACTATAAAACATATTTTGACTGGAGTTCCACATTAACCTGCCTATACTACCATGTGAAGTTAGAAGGAGGGTGTAGGTCAGAGGCAATGTTGTGATTGATGGTTGCTTAAAAAGAAGTGCAATGTCTCTGCTTTGGCAGTTTCTATGCATGCAAAACACTGAATATATGTTCAATACACAATTTATTTATGTGGCTCTCAGTGGTGGGATCCTTTCAGAATCCAGAACATGAGTTTTAGCAGTGATATTAGCAAAAGGGGACTAACGCAGACCAGCTGGCACTGGCATATCTACAATGCTGGATTACTGGTCCCCTAGACAAGGCACCAGCAATGGACATGGACAGTGGACTCAGGTAAGTATATCCCTGCTCTAGAAATAGGTAAAACATGTTTCAATGAGGGATGGGAGGAGGATTCAGTTTTGCCTGGAGTTGGGCTTTAATATATTTGGTCAATTGCCCAATCCCTGACAGGGCTATTAACTAAAGGGTGAAGAGTTTGGTGAAGGCAGGAGAAGTGAACAATCTAGGACAACATAACTGATTTGGAAAAATTATCCAGTTCAGCTCACTTTCTGTTTCAGCTATGTTGTCCTAGATGGTTCACTTCTCCTGTCTTCTCCAAACTATTCATCCTTTTGTGAATAACCCTGTGAGTGTATTAATTATGTATGTGTGTACATTGCATGCATTACTGTATTCCTACTGAAGGGGTACTTCCATTAAAAAATAACAGGCTTACTGGACTCTATAGACTTTGGTGGGGTGCATCTTTACTTCTAAATATTCTATAAGTAATGGGTACATTCAGCAAGCCCCATTGTTAAAGTGACATTAAAGTTAAAAAAATGTTCCCTTCCCCAATGTTACACTTACCTTAAATTATGTCTCTTAATCCGATCTTCCTCTTCTTTCCTGTCCTTTTCAGCCTTCTCTCCAGCGCTGCTGCTGTTCTCCGATCCAGCGCTGACTCCTCTGCCCTTGCTGGCACTTCCTGTCCCACGGTGTCTGCATGCAGCTCCACACGTCCATAGACTTACCTTGCGTCTCTCCTCGTCTCTTGGCCGAAAATCCGAACTGCGCATGCGCCCGCCCCAAGATGCTTTTCAGCCGCCCGAGCAGTTTCGGATTTTCGGACGGGAGCGCATGATGAAGACAACAGTAAGTTTAAACCGCTTTTAAATCTTTTTTAAAAAAAAGTTTTAGAAACCCTTTAAAGCAGCAAAGAGACGATATAACCAAGGGAAGCCGAGGGAGGTTTCAATCACAGAAATTCTATATTCTGACATGCAGTAAAATGTAAAAATTATAATCTAAACTTAGAACCATGCATCCAATTACTGTTTTAATAGAAGAGCTGTCATACACAAATACATTTTTCCCTTAGAAAAAAGAAAGTAAATGAGACACCTAAAAGAGAAAATATTGGCTGATTTGACCTCTTGCTCTGCCTTCTCTGCCATCCGACAAGGGTGAAAGAGTCTCTCTCTTTTTTGCCTTCTTTCTTCAGAAAACATGAAAGCTTTAAAAAATAAATTTGCCACATCTAGCTAATTAAAATGATCACTGACAAGCCTGGCATATTTTCTATTAGGAGGAAGAAAAAAAAACTGTAGAGCAATAATTTCTGCCGAGTGAACAGGTAATTAGGCTCACAATTCCTTTTATTGTTAGCAGTGGGTGATTGCTTCGCTCCCTTAATGGTATATTAAAGAAAAAACCCTACACACAGGCATTTAGAATCATTATTATTATTAAGAAGCTTTTTCTTGCATTTCCAACATCCCCAGACCACATTTTGGCAGATAAATGTGACTTGCATATGTAGTAACCAATCTAAGGGCCCAAACACTCAACCGGCCAATATCTAGCTTGATATAAAAAATCAGTAATTAAAACAAAATAAAATATTAAA
The DNA here is from genome assembly GCF_000935625.1 of Nanorana parkeri. Taxonomy (NCBI): domain Eukaryota; kingdom Metazoa; phylum Chordata; class Amphibia; order Anura; family Dicroglossidae; genus Nanorana; species Nanorana parkeri. Next base: position 1,268,886 of record NW_017306664.1, read on the forward strand.
AATATTACATATATGATGCAATTTGCTCCTAGAACCTTTAATAATACTGTAACTATTTGATCCTAACAGCAACATTTTCACCTTGTGGACAAGCTAGTCTTAGATGGACATGTAGTTTTAAATAGACTTTAAAATAGCGACAAACAAATTAAAGCCACATTCAAGCTCACACAACTTAAGCAGTTACAGCAAAAAGTTTTCTTTTTGTTTGGGAAAAAGGCTTTAAACCATATCAATAAAATCTGACTGTAGCTTTCCCAACCCCTGTAGATGTCCCTTTTGCTAGACAGCTTGATCTGGATGTAAATATGAAGTAATTTATAAGTAAATATGAAATGTTAATAAATTCATAAAGAAAATAATATCCTTACATGTATTGTATAAGATTATATAGTTACTAGAATACAATACGTTTTGCTGCTGTGTTCATTCACTCTTTTAGATCAAATATATATATATATACTAAAATGGTTGTTGTATTCTAACAAATCTGATTGTAACTGGCAACCATTGAAAGAGTAGCTCACAACAGCCTCAACAGAAAAGCAGTATATTCAAGGGAATCATAGGAAACTTTAATGGTTTAGGGTGAATTTTATTTGAAAGTGATATTAACTCTCAAACATTTTTTTTTTCAATAATTAATCCAGATCAAAAAAATATACATTGCCCAGCAAAGTATGTCTTTACATTTTTGCCCAAGCATTTACAGTTATCATGTTTCGGAACAGCTGGCTCCAACTCTCTCAGCTTCCCTGAACTTCCTGTTCAGTACAAGATTACATGGGACAGCACAGACTCTAGCAGCTGTCCATCTGCCAACTTGGAGAAGGGAAGATAGGGGAGGGGGGAAGAGGAGTGTGGATCAGGCAGCAGGAGAGTGTCTTGCCCTGCTGTGCCTGTGCGATTTTGGAGACAAACACACAGCTTACTATCACACACAAGGGTGGCTCCATAGGACCCTGCAAGGGAAAGGAGCCTCTGTAAAACAGAATATCAGGGCCAATCTTCAGGGGACCAACAGATTCTGCAGGAAGCTAAAACACTAAAACATCAAGAGGAGCATCCGTTGCGAGTGATTTATTCAGCATTTGAAATAGCTTGAAACCCTTTAGACTTCAATATCACTTTAAGTTTAAACATTTATAAATTGCATTTTAATGTATTTACCCTAATCTTTACATTGATATAACATATTTTTTATTTGCAGAGTATTTGAGTGAGTACAACAATAGCTCCTCTCTTGGTGACATCCATTAAAGTAACTTGAGCTTTAGCTCTGTAAACAACAGTGTTCTTCCAGCAAAGCAGTTAAGGGTAAGCTGTTAAAATGTGCCTAGAACGCTATTTGATGTTTGTAAATATAAATTATTCTTGAGCCTTCATTTTATATTTAACTGGAAATTTAAATTCATTTTAAAAATCAATGACATACTTAACATAATAAAGAACATATATACAACAACAACAACAACAACAACAACACTATGGGGTCTATGTATCAATGTTTCTAACCCAAGAGTCAGAGAACTTTCAATGTTTGAATTGACAAATGTGTTGATATTGGGTGAAAGCTGCTATAATGCTGAATGAAAACATTGATAAATGGGCCCTTGTATGTTCTCTTGCAAGACCCATCCACATTCCTAAATGAAAGACTGCAGAAACAGAACCATAAAATTATTTAAAATTCTGATAACACAGGGCATGTTAAATAAAGCATATTTTTTTAAATGCTAGACATGAGTTTTTTTCATTATAGATCATGGTCAATTGGTTGGAGTTCACTTCATGGCTACTGCACCAGCAGCTACAGTGTAAACCAATTAAAAGAAACAGAATGACAAAATGAGTGAGGAGCATACGTTTTTCCTAACCGGGATTGCAGTAGTGTTCTGAGTACTTTTGTTGTGATTGCCGAGTCATAATCAGGGACTTATCCACTCAAGCTAAGCCTTTCCTTTGGCTGGTAATTGCATTGAAGCCCTCTTTACAAAACACGGCTTACTTTTAAAGATTGGTGTGGAAATGAAGCCTTTGACATTGTTTAATCACAGAAAGGGGCTGAAAGTGCTTGTAAGAAATTGTGGCTGAGCAATAGCAGTTTTCAAAGAGTGTAACCTAAATCTCCATATAGTACAAGGAGGAACCGCACCTACAATTTATAATTTTATTTGAGATGGAAGATGACCCATGAATGTTTTTGTTTAAAGATGGACACCCCTGTAGATTCATTTAGACTGCTCTACTAGTCAGAATTTTGTCAGTTCACTGACAAGTTGGGAGAAGAATTCACATTGTTCAATAGATACTCCATGCTCAGTACCTTGCTGCAAACCTAACATTTAAAGCAATGGTAACAGTAGGAGGGTTAGGATTAAAGTTTACAGGTTGGGTTCAAATAACGTGTGATTTACATGGCTCTTAATACATTTCCTTTACTGTTGTAATTACTACTAAATCAGTCGCACTCTCTATAGCAAGCACCAGATTGAAAATCACTAATACAAATATAATTACATAAATATTAACATTTAATATGTTATTATATTTTAATGTGAATGCTACAAAATATATCTAACTAAACTAAACATATTCCTAGCAGATTGCTTCTCCCTCCCTTAACCCATAACATTCATCATAAATTCTTACATGATATCTTAATACCTCCCAACACTCAACACAACCATTAACCAGGCCCTAACACCTAAGTTTCACCCTAACTTAAATAAAAAAAACCCTAAAGCAAACCCTTAAATGTTAACCAAGTTACTTTTTTAACTTTTTTAAGTGTTTTTCTGTTCTGCTCGGTCCCTCTGAGGGACTGAGCAGAACAGCCGAGCCGAATGCTAATATTTTAAATCAGGGGTTGACAACCGTTCACTCACAATTTTCCCATTAATCGTGGCAGGGAACATTGTGACCAGCCGTCAGCTTCTAACCCTGATCACCTAATCTGCCCAGCTCGCTGAGTCCCTAGATACATATTGCAGCAACATGACTGTCACTTATCCTGCCATCCTGGTGCGCCTCATTGGCTGGTGGCTCTCAGCACAGAGATCTCATTGACCTGCACCTCTTAGCTCCAGAACCATATTGGCTGGTGGGTTTCCTCAGTGAATAAAAGTAACATAGGACAAGTAAGTATGCTGGGGTGATGAAAAGTGTGTGAGACCCCTGAGGGCTACACCAACATCTTCGAGCTCAATGTATGACAAAGGTGGACAAAAAGGAGGGCATACTGTCACCAGTAGCACATCCTCTATTCCTCTATTTCTTACTCCTGATTCCTGAACTGTGAATTACATATTACTGACCTTTGGACTTTGCAATACTTACTACTGACCCCTGCACTCTGTGTTACTTACTGCTGACCCCAGCACTGTGCATTACATACTACTGACCTCTAAATTCTGCATAACTTTCTATTGACTCCTGAATTCTGCATTGCATACTACTGACCTCTGAACCCTGCATAACTTACTACTGACCACTGAACTCTACATTACTTACTACTGACTCACTTTACTTACTCCGGCCACCAGAGCTCTCCAACCTTCCCTAACTTTTGAATGGTCCTTGCTAGGTTGTCTCCTTAAAAAAGCACTGTACCCTGGTGACTTTTTATCTTTTCCATGTTGTTCAGGTAGATCTGCACCTCTTCAGATATGCCTACACCTGCTTTAAATGCTTACTTGCAAGGTGTTTCTTTGCATAAATGAATTCATTTGCAATGTGCCTTTACATATTTTAGACAATTTGACTATTCCACAAAGTCAATTCTCGAGGACAGCCACTCCTTTTTTGTCATAGCCCTCTACTTTTCAGGAAGTTTCCAATTACTTTATGTGCTGACACAGCATATTTGTACCCTCTCCTCCCTACATAACCTGTTATGTAGCTGCTGGGGGAGAAGTAAAGGAGAATACTTGTCCCTTGAGTGATAGAGTCTGCTGTGGCTGCTGACATCACATCCAAGATAGTGGTGCCCAGCAGCAGTATTAGGGCATTTGGATATCTACACAAGGGAGGCCTTTACAGGTAAATAACATGCATAAAATATGTCAAATGTACCTGCCACCAATTAACTACCCCATTAAGGGTCCCTCAGCAATATTTAATGATTTTTATACTTACCTTTTCCAGATGTTTTTAGGCTGGTCTAATGACACAGAAGATCCTCTTCCCCTAGTGGTAGGCAGTTCTTAATGATGCAGAGAGCACTGCTAGATATGATGTCATCATTACTCTGTGCTGGGTGCTGTGGTGATGCCACCTCAGATTTGGGTCCATGACTCCTTGCACTCACAATGACCTCAGTTTGGCTGGTTCAAAGAAGCTGGATGTCATTAAATCCAAAAGACTGAGGACATTTAGTGTCCAAAATAAATTAGTGAAGGGGACAGAGCCAGAAAGAATTGCTGTCTGAGCTGTTTTTATTTTACAGTACTTAGATTATCACAAAACATCAAAACATGGAGCCTTGAATTGGGCATTACGTTACCGTTAAAGAAAGTTTTTAGATTTTTTTGTCTGCAACAATACTGCAGTTATGTCAGGTGGCCATTTTAGATGTAAACAAAGCTCAGTAGAGTTCATTATATGATTTTACAGCATACAACCCATATTTTGTGTTGTCTTTCTAGAATGCTATAAACTTTTAAGTACAGTTCTTTATTGTCCTGTTTTACTGACGCACACCACATCTTGCTATCCCAGGCTCATTAGACTTTGACGTTGTGCTATTGTGTTCCTTAGCAACAGCACACCTGAAATATTCAGCATTGCTGGAAACATCAGTAGAGTCATTAGCTTTCATTTAGCAAAGCCTTTCAATGTCATATGAAATAGAGCGTCACTTAGCACAGAGTAAGCTACAGTTACCAGATATGGTTCTTTATTAAAAAAATCTGCACACACGTAGAAAAAAAAAAGAAAAGCGTAATTTATGGAAATGTGTTCTGTTAAATCAATAAATCAAAGAATGTTTTTACTTGATATGTTAAATGTCTAAGCATTAGAGTGTTTGTACTGCAGAACTTTCAGCATTTCAAAACAATATGAAAGGCAGGAAATTGTACAAAAAAGCTCATGTATACAGAATAAGAATTTTTTTCAGCTTTCATCTACTAGCCTAGATAAATGCCATTAATTATCAATACGAATAGTCTCATATTCATAAGGAATATCACATGTTTATTTACCCATCTTATACATTTCTAAATATCTTTATTTTATTAATCTGACTAGTGACTGAAGAGGCACATTTTATCAAAGGCACATTGATAAATAAGGCCTGATACATCTGATATACTCCCAAATTTTTATAGCAAATTCAAAGGTTAAAACCACTTTTCACTGCTATCTGTGTTGCTGTTGCAGAGATTGCCTTCCACTTTCTTTGCAATTAACAGTTGTCAATTAAATACAAAGTAAAGGGACATTTTACAACTGACAGTTGTCAAGACAGTAAATGAGAATAAATCTGCCTACTAGGGACATTGACAGAAATAACAGGTGGTACCCTGCCCCAAAACATGAAAACAAAGGTTTGACTGGAGTTCTCTACAAAGAATAAGTGCACCTTTGTGATTAAAATAAAAATTAACTTCTTATACCTGGTTGATGTATTCAATAGTCATTCCAGTTCTAAAATCATATTTCTAAGATGTAAGAACCTACCAAGAAACAGTAGTGTCTGTCAGCAGCAAAATTAATAAGGATGTCTGGCGTACTGATGTGTGCAGGGTATTGCTGTGTGAAAGGGGACTAGCAGAATATTTCTATGACTGAATGATCTCTACGACTAAAGAGATACTCTTTGATCATATTGTGCAATACAATCTTGAAAGAAGTGAAATAAAAGTGCTAGACTCACAAGGTTTCTCCTATTGGTGTGGCTGGCCAATTATGATGTGAAAGAGTCAGGAGAGGTGACCTGACTACCAGACAGGCAGCGTTGACATTCCAGAGGATCTCTACTTTCTCCTTGGCTTATAGTGACAGATTGCAAGATTGTGAATTGAAGCGCTACACTCCAATTTAATAGTCCAAATTCATCTTTAATTAATATAGGGTTGAGGGGACAGTGTAGACATAGTCAACACATGCCAGAGGTTCATATAAATACCCTTTCATCAGGGTTGGTCCAGTATGTGAGAATGCATAGACCTCTTCAGCAGCTGATTTGGCAGCTTGTGCAATTTATTTATTTATTTCCCCTGCTATCAGTGTGCAGTGGTTGTCTTCTTTTGACTTGGAATAGCAAAATATTTGAAAATACAGTAATTTGTGTACTAGTATACTCTACTAAAATGTCTACTGAATTTTATTTTTCTTTCTGTATGGTGAAGCTGTTGTCACAGGAACAGTAGGTGATGGTAAATCTCTCTAATAGAGCCCCTGATGGGGTATACACTTATCAGGGGTTCTAACACACTCTGTCCAAAATCAATAAAACATTTTAGCTAGACATACCTTCATCTAAGGTGTTTTTTTAAAGTGCATCACCACACAAAATACTTATTTTGCATTTCACACACATAAAATAAGTTTAATCATGATGCACAAACTATGCTCAATCCTTATTATTTTAACATTCATTTTTATTATTGTCTAATATATGACTCCTCCATAAAATCAATGAAAAATGGTACAAAGTAAAATCGCTTTAAGTAATGAGGAATGATGATCTACAGGAGCTTATTGGAATTATAATGAAAATTCTTCATGTATGCTGATTAAACTAAGAGTAGGTGGAAATTGCATTTAGGGTTCATTCACATAGTCATGTGAGACTGTGGCATTGAAGGGAATGTCCATACCTTTCATCCCTCAGTACTGTCCTGCTTATTATGTTTAGTGCTGATGTTCCGGTTGCCATATAAAAGATGTCAGTGCTAATTTTGCTACTTTTAGGTCTGTTTGTCTGCATCAGTTCATTTCCCAAGCTGTACTGGAATATCTGCCTGGGTCATTTTTTTAAACTGACTCCCACTACACTTAATAGTGTGAACAAAACCATTTTTTGGTAATTGTTTACTCCTTTTGTCCCTCACCAATGGCTGCCTCTTAACACCAGGCAGAGTGATGGTTTTCAATGCGTTTTGCATCAGTTCCTTTCACAGGATTCCTGTGTCTGTATTTCCCTATATACAGTCAAGGCTCTGGTGGGTATCTTAGGCTTTGACTGTACCTTAAAATACACTATCATTTTTATTGACCACTTTAGTTATTGTTCTAAGTTGCTTCCACCTTGATTTTTTTTATTTTATTTCTGGTGGTTGACAAGCTACCCTGCACTTGTTCAGGCCCATCATTATTCTGATAATAGTCTCCCCTTAATGGTGCTACCTATATTGCTCTTGGCATTTTTTCCTTCTTTAGTAGCAATTCCATAGTTGATACCCCTATTTGTCATTCAGCTTGCTTCAATTATAAATCCCTTCAGATTTACTTCTAGTTGAGATTTCTCATCTGTTGGATCTCTGTGGCTGTTGGTCACCCTGAGTGTACTGCTTTGGGCATCCCAACTGTATCAGAATAACTCCTGATTATGTGTCTCTCAATGGACTATATATAATACCATGGGGTCTACCATGGGGTTTTTTTTTCTGACATCGTTGGCTGCCTTCGGAAGAAAACAAAAAAAGAAATCACCATAGGAATGCATAGCTAGATTCCTATTGGCTATTTCAATTTGCAATAGCCAATAGCAAACTAGCTATTGCACCCACCCACTGCTGCTGTCAATCACCAGAGGGGGACCTGCAGTTCTCCATCAGGTATTTTCCCAGTTCATTTCCCAAGCTGTACTGGAATATCTGCCTGAGTCATTTTTTTTAAACTGACTCCCACTGTACTTAATAGTGTGAACAAAACAGTGGGCGGGTGCAATAGCTAGTTTGCTATTGGCTATTGCAAATTGAAATAGCCAATCGGAATCTAGCTATGCATTCCTATGGTGATTTCTTTTTTTTGTTTTCGCCTTACAGCTACTATGTACATAAAAGGAGTATAAAATAACATGAACATTGCTAAAGTAACCTTCTACTATACATGGCTTTTAAGTACGTTTAAAAGTGAAATATGTTTAACTGAGTCATTGAACTGTAGAATGATGGTGGCGCAAATTGCTGGTCATGGTATGGAGGAAGCGAGCAAGCTGCATCTGATGATGAGCTTTCTCTACTAGCATAGGAGAACTTCATATATGATTGATGGCAACTTCTATGTCAGGTGCATGTTGTGCCAGGGAAAATGGTTCCAGATTAACCCTTTCCAAGGGTTGATATGTCCTATCTTTCAGAGCTGCACTCTTTTGATGTGTATACTATTATATATGATATGATATTGTGGGTAAAGAGGTTGATGATAAGAAGATTCTATTCTTAAGATAAATGATTATATTGCATTTAAATATAGGAGCAAATTTTTTTGACTTGTTCTGTTATTTATTTATAAACCTAATTATGCAATATTCATCGCATCATGCAATGATATAGATATATAAGGTATAGAAAATAAGAGATAAATAGACAGATAGATAGATATTTTTTTTTTTAACTGGGGGCTTGGGTGAGTTTTAAAAAGACAATGACACATTTGGGGCAGGGATGAGGCTGGAATTGGCAGATTTGATTATAAGATGTTGGTAAGTACCTAGATAGATATATGGATAGATAGATAGATAGATAGATAGATAGATAGATAGATAGATAGATAGATAGATAGATAGATAGATAGATAGATATTTAAGACTGTGCACCAAGAGTAGTTATGTTTCATACATCTATACTTAATCTTAATAATTCATAATTGTATCTATGTTTTAATAATGTAGATAGATAGATAGATAGATAGATAGATAGATAGATAGATAGATAGATAGATAGATAGATAGATAGATGTGTTTCATATCCACTATAAAAATGTTTTTTTATTATTACTCTTTTTTTAACCTATTTTTAACCTATTTGGAACATTTTATTATTTATTTATTTGTTCTTTTTCAGTAGAAACTAATACTATTTAGCAATTGTTTATCTCTGTGTTTGGAACATTTCATCATGTAGACATGTTTCTTCCTGACCTTTTCCCATTGTCTAATAAGATGTTTTATTTAAGCATTTAGCTATTTTTATTTTGCACATTTTTCTACTGGAAAGCTGGGGGCTTAATAAAATGGGTGAGTTTTAAAAAGGCAATGATGCATATGCGGCAGGGATGAGGCTAGAATTGACAGCTTTGATGTTTAAGTATAAGATGTTGGGAAGTATCTAGATGGATAAAGGGAAATAGATAGATAAATAGAAAGATAGATAGATAGATAGATAGATAGATAGATAGATAGATAGATAGATAGATAGGGGTGATCAGCTTTCTCTAAATGCGGGTAGTAGCTCCATGTGTGATTACATCCGAACGCAGAGCTGCCACAGTTGTCTGGAAGATTTTTGCTGCAGGAATCAAACTCCAAACATTAAAGCCTTGTGTCAAAGAGGCCTAAAGGTGTACATCTCCACTACTCAATGAAGCTGTATTCACTTCAAACAACCAATCATGTTCTGAAGAAATTCCTATTTTTTTAATCCCTCTGCACATGATTGGATGTTCAAAGTAAACACAGGCTCTCAACAACATTACAGAACAAGTCACAAAGAATATGACCACTAATAGCTACATGTGCACTTGGTTAACTGAAAATGAAACGCTAACAGTAAACAGATGACTTTGCTATGGATACATTTTGCAGCAATTCAGGAGTATATGGTGTCAGTTTTCTGATGCCTGCTTATGTTTATCAGAAAACATAATTTTGATATTGTTCTGTCTCCATCTGTTTAAAATATTTCATGCACAAATATGAGTTTCTTTCTCATGGAAAATATTTCACAATTATTTATCCTTGTTTCTCTCTGACACACGTCATCCAAAAATCAGAGTTTCTTGTTGACCTTTACACATTTGCCAAATTATTAAATGTTCTTTAAACATTGTTCTCCTGTTTTATTTTGTATAATGTTTTAAAGAATATTTTATTGATCATAAAAGTCATTACCAAATGACCATTACAACCTTTTCAAAACATATTTTATGCAACACTGGGTGATGAGGGGGCTAGTCCCCAAGAAGATATGAAACAGTCCCTGAGGCTAGAAATTTAAGTTTCTGACCAGGGATTTTGCAAGCATGAGAGATTAGATCTCAGTATATGCAAGGAAGATGTGTTTTCAGAAACCACCACAGAGAAAGTTAAGTCATATACAATGCATGTTTAAAATGTAATGTTTGCCCAGAGTTTGCCTTTCAAAGATAATCTGCAATGGTGTATGTGATATTGTTTGATATTATGTGATATGTGATGGATACTTTGGTCAGACAATCAAAACAGATTTTTTTTTAGGACTAGCTGAAACACTTACAGGTCTATTCACTAAAGGGTGAAGAGTTTGGAGAAGGCAGGAGAAGTGAACAATCTAGGACAACATAGCTGACCTTGAAAAATTCTCCAATTCAGCTCACTTTGCAGTTCAGCTATGTTGTTCTAGATTGTTCACTTCTCCTGCCTTCACCAAATCCTTCACCCTTTAGTGAACAGACCTGTTAGTCTGGGGATGCAAATGCCTGTAGAAGGTCAGTTAGAGAGACTGGACATTGTCTTAGGTAAATCTCCTCTGTTTTACAATGTGCAGCACTAGACTATATATATATATATATATA
>NW_017306664.1:1279647-1287007 GCF_000935625.1 Nanorana parkeri
TAACCTCCTATGTTCTTTTTTTCGTCCTCACTCCTGCTAGTGGGCTGGGGCGTTTGAAAAAAAAAAAAAAAAACGAGTGGATTAGTATTCCCAGCCGGGTTCTGCCTCTCCTGTCTGGCAGTAACACTGCCTTATGGTCAGCGTCCCTTGGTGCAGGGACTGGATTATATGGTCTAAAGGGCCCTTGGATGGCGGCGCTCCAGGTTCCGTTCTTACCTCGGCTCCGGGATTCCTGTGTAGGCGGGAGCGGCGGCTCGCGGTGGCGTCATGGTTGCTAGGCTGCAGCTGCTGCGTCACGTCGAGGGGAGGCGGAGGCTTGAAGCGGGCTAGCGTCCTGTTGTCATGCCGACGGGGCATGATTTAACTGGCGCGCCAGAGGAGCTTTCTCCTCCTCTTCCGATCTGCGGTCTGCTGCTTGGGACGCTGACGAGGGAGCTGCTGGTGCACGAGGCATCTGTCTCTACAGGTTAGAAGTTTTTTTTTTCCTGTGCTCTGTATGCTGGGTTATTATTGGCTTATGGTGGCTTGTATTTCTGTAGTTGGTCCTGGACTCTCTATATGCTGGTTGTTCGTCATGGGTCCGCCATCCAAAGCACTGAAGAAAAGCAGGAGGTGAAGTAACTGTTGTTGTTTTTGCCTCTGAAAAAAAAAAAAAAAAAGAGAGCCTGTCTAATTGATTGCTTCATAATTACAGGGGAAAGAGCCCGCTAAGGAAATCTCCCGGTTCTCCGGATAGACGCTCGGAGTCTGTGGATTATTTGCCCAAACTGGGAAAGCGCTCGGCCAAAGGCCATAAGCACAAGAAGCATCATCACGCAGATAAAGCGCCTAAAAGGTGCGATTTCAGGGAAGGCTCCCCGTTACCGGAGCCTTCGGAGACGCAGGTTTCTGCAGAATGTTGGTCATGTGGGGAGAAAGCTCTGCCCAACAAACGTCTATGCCGAGCATGCCTTAAAGAAGCAGCAAAGGATAAAAAGTCAGAAGCCCGGGAGGTGCAACACTTTATTGAGCATGCGGTTTCACAGGGCTTGAAGACTTCGGGCCATGGGAAAAGGCCTTCGAGTAGTTCGGAAGACGAGGGAGAGCTACCTTCAGCTCAGGACCCTTATAGCCCGGTATCAGAGTATTCTTTTGGGGAGCCGGAGGAAGTGTCCTTCTCCTTTGATTTTTCCAGGGTAGCAGGGTTTGTGAACGCAGTAAAGGAGGCACTTGGCTGGGAGGAGGAGGCAATTCCGGCTCCGCAGAAGATTCGGAAATATTTCCCAGAGCTAAAACAGGAACTGTCTTGTTTTCCTCTGATATTTGAAATTCAGGAACTCATAGAGGAAGAATGGTCCAGACCAGATAGGAAGTTAAATACGCACAATCGAATGGCTAAATTGTATCCTTTGAGGGCTCAAGATGCTTCCCCATGGGAAAGTCCTCCAAAAGTGGATGCAGCGCTACAAAGGTTGGCACGTCATATCACGTTACCATTGGACAATTCCGTCTCCTTTCGGGATCCAATGGATCGCAGGTTGGAGGCCGATTTAAAGCACATATTCGCAGTAGCAGGGTCGGCTTGTAGATCGGCTGTAGCCTTAACATCTGTGTCTAGAGCGATGCGGTCATGGTTAGCCCAGGTTGAGAAGGTATGGGAAGATAATGAGCTGTCGGAGGCAACGGCAGCCCTGGATAACCTCAGGCTGGCGGCTGATTTCGTAGCAGAGGCAGCAGTGGATCAGGTACGGCTGGATGCTAGACTGATGGCGCATTCCGTGACTTCTAGAAGAGCCCTATGGCTGTGTCAATGGTCGGCGGACTCGGCATCGAAGCAGAGCTTGTGTGCTCTTCCTTTTGCTGGTGGGCTGCTGTTTGGGAAAACCCTAGAGGAGGCCATAAAACGTGTTTCTGGCGATAAATCGGGGCTCATGCCCCAGGATCGGAGACAGCAGAGACAGCCCTTTCAGCCAGGCACTGGGCGGTTTTCTAGGGACCGCTTCAGGGAGGCAAAGTCCTATCGACCAGGCAGAGAGTTCTTTCGGGCACCATCAAAATCGGCCCAGCCTTCCTTTGTTAAAACAAAGTCCAGACCCGCCGGTAATCAGAAGCCGTCAGACAAACAGTTCTGAAGGGTGTGCCCATCAAGCCGGGTCCAGTCGGTGCCAGATTGGCACTGTTTGGGGTGGTTTGGGTGGACAATGTTGCTGACGCCTGGATTCTGGATATAATCCATCGGGGATCAAATCGAATTCACCAGAAGGCCTCCGGTGGCACATTTTGTGAAGACTCAGGTCCCTTCCTCCAGAGAAAAGTTTCGATACTTGCTCGATTATATCAGAGAATTGCAGACGTCTCGAGCAATCATTCCAGTTCCAGCGGAAGAAAGGGGATCAGGAGTTTATTCTCCGATTTTTCTGGTCAGGAAAGCTTCCGGAAAATTCAGGCCCATTTTGGATCTCAAGTTTCTCAATTCATTCGTAAGGGTGCTTCCCTTCAGGATGGAATAATTGGAGACTATCATATCTCTTGTCACCAAGGAGCACTGGCTGGTATCCATAGACCTGGCCAATGCTCATCTGCATGTGCTGATATTTCTAGGACATCAGCGGTTTCTCCGCTTTGCGGTGCACAACCGACATTATCAGTTTTGATGCCTTCCATTCGGCCTCTGCACAGCTCCAAGGACAGTCTCAAAACTGCTGTCGGCCCAGGTGGCCATATTAGGCACTTGGGGAATTCAAGTGTACCACTACCTGGACGATCTTTTGGTCTTAGCCAATTCCAGGTCTCAAGCGGTTCTCCATCGGGATCAAGTTCTGAGGTCTCTGAGGTCTTTCGGATGTCTGGTGAACGAGCAGAAGAGCTCTTTGAGGCCGTCCAGACGATTGGAGCATCCAGTACATACCCGTAACCACCGATGCCAGCGCAAAAAAAATTTAAACAATGTCTTGAAATGTCTTGCAGCATTAACATTTCCCTTTTGCTACTCTAGTTCCATAGACAGAGGAACTGCACAGTTTGTAACAAGAGCTCAGTAGTGTAAGCCTCATCTCCCTTCTTTCAATGAAGGCACTGAGGTAGATTTGCCCATTTGCAGTATAACACAACATTTGACAATATTGCAAAAAGTTTCCCCCATTCAAATCAGAGTTCCCCCATTTACGCCAAAAGCCCCCACTCACATTAGAAGTCTCCCTTTACATCAGGAACTCCCCTTCATATCAGAGTCCCCCTGTTCACATCAGATTTCCCCCCTCTTCAAATCAGGCACCCTTTCATATGCTCTCCTTTCACATTAGAAAACCCCCTTCTCATCAAAGTTCCCCCTTTCACATCAGAGTGCACTACCTTTTATCAGGAGCCCCACTCACATCAGGAGCCCCCTTTCACATCAAGAACTCCCACTTAACAGTAGAGTCCTTAATTTCCTGTTCACAGCCACAGAGTCCTCCTCAGTCCCCTCTGCGATTGTGGCTGTGGCAGGGTGGCAGAGAATGCAGCTGGTCTGGACCAAGGCAGACTTTCGTCCTCTTCTGCATGGATCCCACCCAACCTTTTTTAGTATCATGCTTTTCCATGTTGGTGGAAGATGGCCTGCCTGCACTATGAAAATGCACAATGTTGTGCAACATTTTCATGGAGAAAGCCAGGTGGCATCCTGGTTGAGAAAGACCAGTCTAGAGTCAGGTAGAGCAACCTACAAAATATTACTGATGACATAGCATTTCATGGGGCATATTCACAAAAGCCATGCAGTTTTTTTTCCACACTACTCATTGTGTGAAAAACACTGCTTAACTCCAACTAGATACCTTTTTGCCATATGTGCCCCATTGGGGTGATTTACCTTCACTTCCTATCCAAAAGCCACAACAACAAATGACAGGAAATCCCTCGGTAATGAGGAAAATCAATGGTGGTCAGCTGGGTCACCAGAACTAGTGTCCCCATTGGAAAGTCTCTCAGTCCCAATTTTGGGATTTTCTTTGTGATAATCATCCCCAGGACAAATAGAGAGGGTGAATCCTCCAAATGGGGACAAAGTCAACACTACAAACCTGACAGGTGTTCTAATCCTTCTCTGCTGTATCCAAAACTGAACAAAAATTGGGATTCAGTTGCACTTCAGGTACACTGTAATTATTTTGTTTTCTCAGAAACCCACTGCAAACCCTGTGCAACCCTTTTTAAAACTCCTCCCAGCGTCTACTGTTTACCGTGGCCATCTCTAAAAGTGAACCAACAAGCACGGACATTGAAAACAATATATTCTAGCTATTAAACTACATTCCCTTACCATATAAACCTTTAACCTAGTAAAAAAGGGTAGTCAAGAAAGAAAAAAATAAACCTTGTGTAGTAGTGCCAATAAGCAAATAACTACTCTGATGATACACAAAATATTGGAAATAGCACCATTTTCCAGCTTTCATGCAGAGCGGCCATAACATTGAAAAATGATTGTAAATATCAAGTACAATATCAAGTACAACAAACAGCATATCAGGCATAAATACATTAACATTTCTTCTATTCAAAGACTGATTCTTAGAAAAACTGACTTTTCAGCAAACAGTTAATTTGCAGATAGGTGAGAGAACATTATTTCCCACAGGTAATAATTTGAGCTACTACTAAGATGTTGACTGAACACTTCTTTTCTATAGTGCACACACATCAGTACAGGATTAGTAGAGAATGTCCTGAGGTTTGGATGCAATTATAAACAAGGAGTCATTTTCTGGTCCTAATTAACTTCAGTTAAAATAACCATTGCATAACAATGACTCTTCAAGGATGCAAAGTTAAGGGCAGAAAATTAACTTTTTTTTATATAATGAACAATCCTTTTACTTATGGGCTCTGTAAGCTTGATTCATAACGACACAGCCCCCTATCAGTGCTCTGATCAGAATCCCTTGTGTTCAGATGCAGTTGTTTGCATGCTATTATCATGCAGCGTTTTTATATTTATTTTCTAGAAATGAAACCAAAAAAAGGCTTTTCAGTTTTCTTGATTTTCAATGTATTTTTGATGTTGAATCAACAATTAAACAGAATCTGACACCAAGGAAAAAAGCACTTGGTTATGCCGTAGTTCACGCAAATGAAGTAACATGTTTTCACAGCACCTGTTGGTGCCTGGATTAATGTAAAGTTATACAAATGTGTCTCTGGTCGTAACCATTTTTAATAATTATCCATACTATACAGGCAGAGCAGTGTTCATAGACCCAGATTCCAAACAACTCACTGATGTATTCAGAAATGTAATGCAAAAAAATACTATTTTTCCATAGCCGACAGTACAGTTGTGACCACACAATTTGAAAAAGTGGTTACATTGTTTCAATCTATTCTGCAACAGTAGAGTCTTACATTGAGTGTAACAGGCTATCATGTATGTAACCCTAACAAGAAACTTCTTCTATTTGCTTTCTTTTGGTCTGTTTTTTCGTTTTGTTAAAAAAATGTTAATAAGTACAAAAAAATCTAATGATCCTGACAGAAACCATGTGAGCTACTAAGATGGTGGGTTACAGCACAATTACAATTTAAATCATACCATTAGCCATTTTAAAGTTGCACCTTATATTATTTTCACATCTCAGTAACCCAACTCCCACAATATGTGTTGCTTTTATGCCATGCATCTTTGTGCAGTACAAACTGGGTTACATACTTTGACAGTTCACTCCTTTTCATTTTTGACCATGCACTGCAAAGGAGGCCAACTCCTGATTGGCAGCTCTGCACTTACCCAAAACAAAACAAGGCTCCCCATCTAATTCTAGTGCCTGTGCTGATTCCTGTGAGAGTGTGCCACATCCCTCTGCATTCCAGTGACCTCACTTGTGTCTGGAAAGTATAGAGACTGTGAGATAGGAGCTGTCAACCAAGAGTACATTTCCTTCGCAGAGCGTGGTCAGGAATGAAGAGAAGTGAATGGTCAATGTCTCTAACTTTTTTCTACTGCATACAAAAGCATGGGATGAAGACAACATCACTATGGGTGTTAGGTGACTGAGCTGTTACAAATAATGAGTTGAGACTTCTTCTTTAAACTAAGTATTTACCAGTATCTTCTGTGTGCTTCTCTGATTGTGGTTTTACACAGTTACTAAGATCTTGACTCCTCTAGCTTCAGGGCTAAGCCTAATTTGGGACTCAGCTCCATTCCATTACAATGGGAATGCCTTTGTGTCTGTGCTGGTGCTCACACTGGATAAGTGCTTCAGGGGCACAGCTTCCTCTGAAGTCAGGGAAGTCAAAACCTTAAAAACAGAGTAAAAACAATAATCGGAGAGGGTTTTTACCTTTGTTAGACAAAAAAGCCTCTTCTGTGGACTCTTTTGAATCTCGTTTCATTAGGATCCGCAGAGTAAAGCCCCATTCTATCACCTTCCTGTTGATTTAGTGTTCCTCAGGTGCCAATAAGGGTCATTTCATATACACATGCAGGGTAGACCTGACTACTGAACTCAGCCAATAGAAAAAAAAAAACACTGTTTTTAGCTAATTGGCTAAGGAGGGATGATGTCATTGCATCCACAAAGACTGTGTAAAAATCAGCTTTACCTTTTAAAAGTCAGATTTCCAGTCAGAGTTTTTACACCTGCTATTTAGGGGTTGCCAAGGAGCTGTCACGTGGAAGACAGAGCAATAACGAATTTACAACAGTGTCTGTGCACTGGTACTGTAAGGCTGATGTCACACGATCAATTGTGCCAACAGTGACAATTCCCAGTTGGATCGCTAAGTATCTGTGTATCTGTCCCTATGGAATCCCTCCATCAGTTGCGGAGGTAGTGAGATATCACTCCCATTCCTAACAATCAGGATTCAACAGCATCTGGGCCAGCAAGGGACCAATTCAGCTGCCTCAGCTGGCATGAGATAGATTTCATAAGGACAGACAGGAAGCCTCTAAGTGATTTTGACACTGGCAATTTTGCCTTTATGACATCAGCCTTAGATGAAATAGCAAGAGGAATGGCATTGGGTCGCTTTAAAATAGATGACAGGCTCACTTTAACAGTTTTTGACAACACATACCCTGGTGGTAACAGACTTTCAGTTATCTGCTCAACATTCTGATTCATATAGTAGTTACAACTTATCCAAGACCAGAACAAAGGCACATGGGTTTTAGAAACATCTGAGATTCTACATAATTCACTGACAGGTGGATCTGACCTGCATATGAACCCATTCTGACCTGCATTTCACTTGTATCAAGCAGGTTTTGCACTCCCATAGACTTGCATGGGATGGGAAACCCACTTTAAGCAATTAAATCCACATTAACACAGGCCCTCAGGCTTAGGATATATCTATCGGGGCGTGGCTTGGCTATGGCGGCGTGAGGAAGCACATT
>NW_017306665.1:0-5419 GCF_000935625.1 Nanorana parkeri
ACCATAGACACTGCACAGCCACCTGAGAGTCCGCACAGCCCCTCATAGAACCTGCCCAGCCACCTGAGAGTCCGCAAAGCCCACCATAGAACCTGCCCAGCCACCTGAGAGTCCCCACAGCCCATCATAGAACCTGCCCAGCCCCCTGAGAGTCCGCACAGCCCACCATAGACCCTACACAGCCACCTGCGAGTCCGCACAGCCCACCATAGACCCTACACAGCCACCTGCGAGTCCGCACAGCCCACCATAGACCCTACACAGCCACCTGCGAGTCCGCACAGCCCACCATAGACCCTACACAGCCACCTGCGAGTCCGCACAGCCCACCATAGACCCTACACAGCCACCTGCGAGTCCGCACAGCCCACCATAGACCCTACACAGCCACCTGCGAGTCCGCACAGCCCACCATAGACCCTACACAGCCACCTGCGAGTCCGCACAGCCCACCATAGACCCTACACAGCCACCTGCGAGTCCGCACAGCCCACCATAGACCCTACACAGCCACCTGCGAGTCCGCACAGCCCACCATAGACCCTACACAGCCACCTGCGAGTCCGCACAGCCCACCATAGACCCTACACAGCCACCTGCGAGTCCGCACAGCCCACCATAGACCCTACACAGCCACCTGCGAGTCCGCACAGCCCACCATAGACCCTACACAGCCACCTGCGAGTCCGCACAGCCCACCATAGACCCTACACAGCCACCTGCGAGTCCGCACAGCCCACCATAGACCCTACACAGCCACCTGCGAGTCCGCACAGCCCACCATAGACCCTACACAGCCACCTGCGAGTCCGCACAGCCCACCATAGACCCTACACAGCCACCTGCGAGTCCGCACAGCCCACCATAGACCCTACACAGCCACCTGCGAGTCCGCACAGCCCACCATAGACCCTACACAGCCACCTGCGAGTCCGCACAGCCCACCATAGACCCTACACAGCCACCTGCGAGTCCGCACAGCCCACCATAGACCCTACACAGCCACCTGCGAGTCCGCACAGCCCACCATAGACCCTACACAGCCACCTGCGAGTCCGCACAGCCCACCATAGAACCTGCACAGCTCACCTGAGAGTCCACACAGCCCACCATAGACCCCGCACAGTCCACCATAGACCCCGCACAGCCCACCATAGACCCTACACAGCCCACCTGAGAGTCCACACAGCCCACCATAGACCCCGCACAGTCCACCATAGACCCCGCACAGCCCACCATAGACCCCGCACAGTCCACCATAGACCCCGCACAGCCCACCATAGACCCCGCACAGTCCACCATAGACCCCGCACAGCCCACCATAGACCCCGCACAGTCCACCATAGACCCCGCACAGCCCACCATAGACCCCGCACAGTCCACCATAGACCCCGCACAGCCCACCATAGACCCCGCACAGTCCACCATAGACCCCGCACAGCCCACCATAGACCCCGCACAGTCCACCATAGACCCCGCACAGCCCACCATAGACCCCGCACAGTCCACCATAGACCCCGCACAGCCCACCATAGACCCCGCACAGTCCACCATAGACCCCGCACAGCCCACCATAGACCCCGCACAGTCCACCATAGACCCCGCACAGCCCACCATAGACCCCGCACAGTCCACCATAGACCCCGCACAGCCCACCATAGACCCCGCACAGTCCACCATAGACCCCGCACAGCCCACCATAGACCCCGCACAGTCCACCATAGACCCCGCACAGCCCACCATAGACCCCGCACAGTCCACCATAGACCCCGCACAGCCCACCATAGACCCCGCACAGTCCACCATAGACCCCGCACAGCCCACCATAGACCCCGCACAGTCCACCATAGACCCCGCACAGCCCACCATAGACCCCGCACAGTCCACCATAGACCCCGCACAGCCCACCATAGACCCCGCACAGTCCACCATAGACCCCGCACAGCCCACCATAGACCCCGCACAGTCCACCATAGACCCCGCACAGCCCACCATAGACCCCGCACAGTCCACCATAGACCCCGCACAGCCCACCATAGACCCCGCACAGTCCACCATAGACCCCGCACAGCCCACCATAGACCCCGCACAGTCCACCATAGACCCCGCACAGCCCACCATAGACCCCGCACAGTCCACCATAGACCCCGCACAGCCCACCATAGACCCCGCACAGTCCACCATAGACCCCGCACAGCCCACCATAGACCCCGCACAGTCCACCATAGACCCCGCACAGCCCACCATAGACCCCGCACAGTCCACCATAGACCCCGCACAGCCCACCATAGACCCCGCACAGTCCACCATAGACCCCGCACAGCCCACCATAGACCCCGCACAGTCCACCATAGACCCCGCACAGCCCACCATAGACCCCGCACAGTCCACCATAGACCCCGCACAGCCCACCATAGACCCCGCACAGTCCACCATAGACCCCGCACAGCCCACCATAGACCCCGCACAGTCCACCATAGACCCCGCACAGCCCACCATAGACCCCGCACAGTCCACCATAGACCCCGCACAGCCCACCATAGACCCCGCACAGTCCACCATAGACCCCGCACAGCCCACCATAGACCCTACACAGCCACCTGCGAGTCCGCACAGCCCACCATAGAACCTGCACAGCTCACCTGAGAGTCCACACAGCCCACCATAGACCCCGCACAGCCCACCTGAGAGTCCACCACAGTCCACCATAGACCCTACACAGCCCACCAGAGAGTCCACGCAGCCCTCCGAAGACCCTACAAAGCCCACCATAGACCACGCACAGCCCTCCGAAGACCCTACAAAGCCCACCATGGAACCTGCACAGCCACCTGAGAGTCTGCACTATTACACTATTACAGTAATTGCCATTATTTTTCCTAGACTTCTACTTTCAGAGCTAGTTATGAAGTTATTACAACCAGTTATAATGGAACGCAGAGACAATTATATATTATGATGAGGAGTGGATACACGTGTAAAGTCTTATACAGATACAACCGGCCCTTTGAGGGCAACCATAATGCTGCTGCAGGGTCATGGGTGATCTACATGCTGGTCTACAGGGTCATGGGTGGCCAAGGCTCATTGATGGGTGGGGGGGAAGTCTGGCCTGTGTAGTCGGATCCAATAGAAGAGATACTGGAGCACAAATTGCTGAAAAAAATTCATGCGGGTAACTTTCTTTATTTTGCCCTGACGTGCCCTTTAAGTGGGTTTTGTGTCCGCATAGACCTGTAATGGAATGACAAACCCGTCTAATGCAAACAAAAGCCTCCAACTCCGACCCTGATGAATATATGACTCTTTCGCTCCATTGATTGGTGTTTTCTTATCTGGATGGAGATCGACTTTCATTTCCGGCCTCATCACCTTCCGTGCTGAGCCCCCAATACGAACGCTCTCAGCGTACGCGCCCCCTCCCCCGTAGTGGTTATCTGGATAGTGTTGTGTTGTCTAACGTTGGAGCTCAGTCTGCTTTTATCGATATTTACAAGAGGGACCCCCATCCTCCTGACACATAGTGACAGCTCCACGTACTCACTGATAACATCCGGAGGACTCCGCATTCCTGGCCCGCTCTCCAGAACAGAGGTTCTCGGCCCTAGGGAGACCAGGGCCTGGTGAATCCTTCCAAAAAGTTTATATTAAAGTTTGGGAATAACAAACATGTCTTTACAATACTCCCAATAATTCATAAACAACATTGCCTTGTGTAAGAACGTTGCTGCCATTGAGGTACAGAATGAGCTGTAGCATTTGATGGTACAAAGTTGGCTGTTGGTGGCCTGAAGGGCCCCCCTATTCCAGCAGGCGATATCTGAGCAGGGATAGTAGATGATGGATGGGGCTCTGACCACCATGTGACCAGTCCAGACTGCTGTGGCCATGGGACCCTGGTGTGCTCTACGCAGACCCCCCTGGGTAGGGCACAGCTCGGACATATCATAGCTAGTAGGCTGGCCTTAGCCTACCTCTTTGAGTCACATGCATGTACTGAACGGTACTTCAGTCCACCTCTATCATGTGACCCTGCTGTGTCTTACCCAGACCCTCCTGGGTACAGCACAGCTCTCACTCACCATGGCTAGCAGGTTGGCCTCAGCCTACATGAATGTACTGAACAGTGCTGCAATCCACCTCTACCAGGACCATGTGGTGCCCTACCCAGACCCTCCTGGGTAGGGCACAGCTCCGACAAGGCTAGTAGGCCGGCCTCAGCCTACCTCTTTGAGTCACATGCATGTACTGAACGGTACTTCAGTCCACCTCTATCATGTGACCCTGCTGTGCTCTACCCAGACTAGGGTTGCCACCTTTTCTTCAAGCGAAACACGAACACTCTAGTGACGCCTAGACATTTTTTTGGAGTTTTGGGTTATTCATAAGTAAATATCACAGTCGAGACTGTACAGTGGGGAGCCAGTAGACCCTTTACTCATTTTGGTTGCCTCTGTCTGCCTGACATCTTGTGTCCGGGTTTCTGCTGCCATGAAACCCGGACACAGCATTCAAAAGCCGAACTGTCCGGGTGAATCCTGGACAGGTGGCAACCCTAACCCAGACCCTCCTGGGTACAGCACAGCTCTGACACACCATGGCTAGCAGGCTGGCCTTAGCCTACATGCATATACTGAACAGTACTACAATCCACATCTGTCGCGACCTCACCCCTGGAACCCCAATAGTGAACAACAACCACTGCAGCCAACCCTAGCCAGCTTGGTCCAGTCCATTGCTCATCCCCCCCTCATATACACACCGGTCTGCTACTTTCCACATGTCCGTCCCCATCCCGTCCATCATAAACGATGGTCATGTCCGTTCTAGTTACATGTGATTGGTGGCCAGTGATCTGGGCTGGAAGTTCAATGTACTCCAGGCTCTGTTTTGCCAGCAAAGACATAGCAAAGCAAAGTAGCAAATATGTGACAAGCTGAGTTCAACTAGAATTCAGGTGCCCCACCAAAAAGTCCAGATACAAGTTTATTCCGAAGACAAACTCTTTGTAAAGTTGACGCGTTTCGGGGCTGTAACGCAACCCTGATCACTGAGGGGTCCCCTGTGTTGAGACTACTGAGGGGTCCCCTGTCTTCAGATCCCCTGTCTTCAGGTCCCCAATGGGTTCCCTGTGTTCAGATCACTGAGGGGTCCCCTGTCTTCCGGTCCCAGAGGGGTCCCCTGTCTTCAGATCACAGAGGGGTCCCCTGTCTTCAGATCACAGAGGGGTCCCCTGTCTTCAGATCACAGAGGGGTCCCCTGTCTTCAGATCCCCCATCCAAACCACTTCCAGAACTTCCGCCCCGCACCACGTTCACTAGAATAACAACAAGCTGCATCCATCAAAGCACCAAGTGTCACACTCTTCCTGTTATTGAAAGTCACCGAGTGTCACCCCTCCCCCCCCCCCGCCCATCTC
>NW_017306665.1:5472-9195 GCF_000935625.1 Nanorana parkeri
GAGTGTCACCCCTCCCCCCCCCCAGTTCATCTATGACAAATGTGAATCTATATATTAAATAAATACACGATATCAGATAGAATATATTATAGTTTTATCATGTATTTTATTATTCACTGTACAGATGAAGGATTCCCAGAGCACTGTGGGTGAATAAATAAAAGTCAGCTCAAGACAAAGCCTGAATACTGATTTATTGAACACAGAGATTTGTAGAGTCACGCAAGCTTGGGGCACACTGCTGGACCTGGTGGTTTGGGGAAAAGGGGGGTTGTAAGAGTAAAAACACCAACCAAGTGCCCTGTTTTTTAAGCCTGTAGGAACCTTTCAGCTATTAGGGGTTGAATAGTTTCCACTGCTGATTACCCAGCAATGCTAAAAAGAACATATTTCTAATAGCAGTCTACTATACTCCCTGCTGTTCCTCTCCCCCTTCCATCTAAATGTGGTTATGCAGATTGACCACTAGGTGGCGCTGACGCTCAGATGTCGCTGTACGTGCACTTCGCACACTTTACCAGCAGGTGGAGCTGTAGTTCTCAATCTCCGCCGCTGGATGTCGCGGTGTTCTGTCAAAAGCCAGGTTTCCGCTCGTAATGTGTACGGTGCAGGATTAGTGCCCCCGGGGTTGGTGGTGGTAGGTGATATCACCCGGGGTGACGATTCCCCGTACACGGAGCTGTACAGACCCCCAGAACCCCCTTTCACCGTGAGCGGAGAGGAAGTCACGTGACCGGTGAGTGGCTACGAACAGTGTCAGAAGAGGAGCAGGTGGGGGAAGTCACGTGAGTGCGGAGTGGATACAATGTATCAGTGTGTATACAATATAACGTGATGCCCCGACTGTGGTTGTGTGATCACGTGGTGCCCCGACTGTGGTTGTGTGATCACGTGGTGCTCCGACTGTGGTTGCATGATCATGTTAAAGGTTGGACCCTCTGTCAAGGTTTTTATTGCTGTGTCCCCATTGGGGAGGGTCACCCCTCTGTTTGTCCCGATGAACACTGTTACTGTGTATACATTGCAGATAGAAGTGAGCCTTGTCCAGGTCTGTGTGACAGTAGGAGAGGTCCTACCCAGTGGCGTCAGAAGGGGGGTGTGTCCAGCACTCGGGTGCCAGTGTTGGGGGGGTGGGGTGACACCAAAATGTGACTGTCATTTTGGTGTCACCCCCTATGAAAAATCTGGCACTCGGTCATGTACCGAGAGCCTGACAGTGTCATGAGAGAGGAGGGGACCCGGCGACATACCTCATCCCGCCGTGTGAACGTCCCCTCCCCACCTCTCTCTGCCGGTGATGTGTCGAAAGTGCGAACTTATCGAGTTGTGGGACCGCATTACTTCCGGTTTCCTCAGAACTACGAACCAGCACACGTATGACCCACACCTACTAGAATTGGACTCCTAAGGTCCATGGCACCGGCGACAGGATCATTACCAGATCACTTACCTCAGGGGTAGGAAAACTTGGCACCCCAACTGCTGTGGAACTACAAGTCGCGTGAGGCATTATAAAGCCACAAGCATGACTCCCAGAGCAGAGGCATGATGGGATTTGTTGTTTCATCATAGCTGGAATGCCAAGGTTGCCTACCCCTGACTTCCCTTCTCCTATGGAGTTGCTTCAGGCCAGTGAGGGAACATTTCCATTGGGGTAAGAGGAAGCCTCCTGTATGCGATTCTGCTGCTGGCAGTGAGTCCCCGACGGGACAATGTGGCCTGGACCTCAATCCCTGGAGGGCCCTGCCATGGAGCTCCACTGCTCCTGTATGACTATAATCTGGGGGGGGTGGGGGGTGGGGGGTGAGGAGATCTGCACATGTCGGATCAGGTTTTGGGCAGGTTGTCCTCCATTGTTGGAAGCAGGCCCGGATTCCCCACGAGGCCAGGCCTCTGGGCGCAGATGGGCGGCAGCGGCGTGAAGTCCCCCCGTTACGGGCGCCGGGCGGTAAGTTGCCTTACATTTAGTCCTGCTTTGGGAAGGCGGGACTAAGTGTAGTGTGGGGAATCCGCTCGCTCGTTAATAAGTGATCGTGGCCATGTCGCCGCAATCACCTGTAAAATGTGTGCTGCCGTCTGTCCGCGCTGTGCCGGAACTCCTGCATTGGAGGTGACGGCGTCAATAAAGAAAACCTGTCACCTCCAATTGCTATGACACAGAGGATTGTTTTCTCCTGTGTGATCGCAATAAAGTTAAGTGGAAAAAAATAATAAACAAATAAATACAAATTTAAAAAAATAATAAGAAATAATTATTAAATAAAAAAAGTCATTAAAAAGTAAAAAAAATAAGAAAATAATTATAAAAAATAAACAATAATAAGATAGAAAATTATAACAAATAAAAAAAAAAGTAAACGACAAGCTAAAAATGTAAAAAAGTAAGAAAAAATAAAGAAACAGAAAAAATTAGAACTAACCCTGCCGCCCTGCCATCTGGTTGCCATTCTCCGTTGATTTGGGGGGGAGGTTCGGTTGGCGGGTAGGGGGCGCATTGTGGAACCTGGCCTTGGGGCGGCAGGGAGAGCAAGTCCGGCCCTGGTTGGAAGATACAATGAGTGGAATCTATCAAACCCTGAGCAGACATAATGTGGCGCAGTCGCCCATGGCAACCAATCGGCTTCTCTCTTCAGTTTGTTTAGGTCAGATTTGAAAATGAAAGAGAGAAGCTGATTGGTTGCCATGGCCAGCTGCTCCAGATTTGATAACTTCCCCCCAATATTATTGTTTGCCTTGTGTATAGAATGTTGCTCTCTCTGACCAGTACTCCTTCTGCTCTCAGGGCGCCGCAATGGTGTACGGCTTTGTCATCCACACGGTGGGGGCCGCGCCAGGCGAGGGCCCAGAGCTGTGCCGGGTCCTCTACTATCACTGGTTCGGCTGCGGCCTCCTGGACGAGAAGCTGAGGATGGACGAGGTGGCTTTGGAGAAGGACCGAGCCAGGAGGATGGATCAGATCGCCGTGGTGGCCAGGTGAGGTGGTTGTGATGTCCTGCAGGCTGGGCAACAACAAAATGGCCGTCGAGGAGATCCAGGACCTGTGATTAAATACACGGCGTCCGCAGCTCGCCTCACGGAAAGTCTTCCTGACCCTCCCAGCTTTGGTACTTCTGAGTCGCTGGTCTGAGACATGAATGCAGAAAGTCGAAGTGTTGTCAGGACTTCTTATATACAGATCAGTTACTCAGCATTGTGGGCGGTGGATCGGCATGACTGCCAGTCAACCAGCGTTTCCAGAAAGAGGGGTCAGCACTGGCAGGTCCCCTTTAAAGTTCAGCTACAAGTTTATATCTACTTTTGGGGAAAAGGGGGGGGCTGTTCATAATGTACACCCCAAAAAGAAATGTCTTTAAGGATCAGTCCGCCCAGAACTGATATCCATGTTTGGGGGATTTTGGAGGGTCCAAACATCTGACAGTCTGATCTTCTTCTCTGGTCTGCAGACTTACTGTGCCCAATACGAGGGGTTCCATCCATCTCCATGAGCACAGCCAAGCGGAGTATGAGGAGGAGAGGACAGCGCGGTCTGCTCTCTGATATAAGCATGCCCCAAAGTGTAGAAGCCAACGGATCACTAAGGGCCGGGCAACCATCATTGTCATTGGAAGACTCCATCTTTCTTTCCTTTAACTGCAGGAAGAGGAAACATCTTACTTAGGAATCTATGAGCAGGGTCGGACTTACTCTCTCTCTACTGCCACAAGGCCAGGTTCCCCAATGCCT
>NW_017306665.1:12564-12956 GCF_000935625.1 Nanorana parkeri
TTTTTTCCACTTAAAGGAGAACTATGGGGTCAGGGCTTTTCCCCATAGTTCTCCTAAGGGTAACGGGAGGACACAAATTGGCGTCCTCCCGTCACCCTAAGCTCAGTATATCGCGAGCTACAGCTCCCTATATACTGAGACGCCGGAGCGGATCCCGCCAATTATGTCTGGATCCACCCAGCTGCGTGACTGACAGCTGGCTCTGCCCATGTAGAGGCAGAGCCAGCTATACCCGCCGCCTCCCCTATCCGTTCCGCCAGTCAGCGCTGGAGGATCAGAGCGGGGAGGGGGGAAATCCCTGCAGGGAGCCGTGAGTGACAGGGTCGAGAAGTGAGCGAGGGACGGTATGTGTTCGCTCACTTCCCGATCTACTGAGCCGACCTGTGACAGTT
>NW_017306665.1:13261-23233 GCF_000935625.1 Nanorana parkeri
GGGGCATGCCGGCCGGAGGAGGACGGACCTGCACACATCGCCGAGATCACTTGTAAACGAACAAGCTGCTTCCCCGCTCTACATTTAGCCCTGCTTACCCAAAGAGAGATTCTACCCCCCTGCCGCCCCTCTGCTCCCTGCTGCCCTGAGGGAAATCCTGCCCTGCCTATGAGGAGGGTCTTGGGGGAAGGTCCATCGATGAGGAAGGAAGGAGGGAAGATGCTTGCTTTGGCCTGTTATGGAGGACCCGTAAAATCCAGAGTCTTCTCTCTTGCAGGCAGTCGGAGGCGATGTGTCTTCTGAGGCGTCAGGCGTCCGGTCGGCCAGCCAGCGACTTTGTGATGCACCCACAAGAAGAGCCGGTGTTCCTCCATGAGGACGACGTTGGGATATATGGCCTGGGAGTGGGGGATCCCTTCCCTCAGGAAGTGACTGTCCTCTGGATGGGGGCCTTCTCTCTGGGCTTCTCATTGATCTGTGACTCGCTGGATAACCTGACCTTGGCTCAGAGCACGCTCAGGATGCTGGTGAAGTATCTGGTGGACAACCTGAAGCTCCTGACCAACAGCACCAATGTCATCCTCCGGGCGGACAAGATCCTGATGAGTCTGGACAAGTTCATCCCACAGGGACATCTACTGTTCCTCAACCACCAGGCCACCCAGGTGCTGGAGAAGGAGCTGAACAACGCTATGGCCCTGTAGGTGATACAAGAACCGAAACTGGGATCTGGCTGGGGGTGGACCTGGACCACATGACATTCCTGGGAGAATCCAAACTTACTCTAGGACTCCTGATCCTTCCTCATGATTGTGTCCGATGTCCCAACGGTCTAATAATTCCAGAGCAACCAATCCGAGCCAGACCTCCTCTGTCATTATCCAGGTGGACGTTATCCAGCAACACAAACCGCGCTTATTACAAGGGAATCTCTAAATCTTTATTTTCTAATAAAACTACCGGTGAGTGTGAGCAGCTTCAATCTCTGTGTTCTAAAACACCGCGCGGCATACTGCAGGTGTGCGTTATGTATAGGGATGCATCGATATCAGGAAGACGGGCGGCGGGTAATGACATGCCGTCCGGCATCCTGATTGCCCGGGAAGCTGGCTCCATGTTGTTTGGCTTCCCAGCCAATCACCATCGAGCCAGCTTCCCGACCACTCAGGAAGCTGGGCGGCGAGTAATGACCCGCCTCCCTGATTGGGTGGAAAGCCGTCTTCCCAGCCAATCACCATCGAGCCAGCTTCCCGACCACTCAGGAAGCTGGGCGGCGAGTAATGACTCGCCTCCCTGATTGGGTGGGAAGCTGTCTTCCCGGGCAATCAGCATCGAGCCAGCTTCCCGACCACTCAGGAAGCTGGGCGGCAAGTAATGACCCGCCTCCCTGATTGGGTGGAAAGCCGTCTTCCCAGCCAATCACCATCGAGCCAGCTTCCCGACCACTCAGGAAGCTGGGCGGCGAGTAATGACTCGCCTCCCTGATTGGGTGGGAAGCTGTCTTCCCGGGCAATCAGCATCGAGCCAGCTTCCCGACCACTCAGGAAGCTGGGCGGCAAGTAATGACCCGCCTCCCTGATTGGGTGGAAAGCCGTCTTCCCAGCCAATCACCATCGAGCCAGCTTCCCGACCACTCAGGAAGCTGGGCGGCGAGTAATGACTCGCCTCCCTGATTGGGTGGGAAGCTGTCTTCCCGGGCAATCAGCATCGAGCCAGCTTCCCGACCACTCAGGAAGCTGGGCGGCAAGTAATGACCCGCCTCCCTGATTGGGTGGAAAGCCGTCTTCCCAGCCAATCACCATCGAGCCAGCTTCCCGACCACTCAGGAAGCTGGGCGGCGAGTAATGACTCGCCTCCCTGATTGGGTGGGAAGCTGTCTTCCCGGGCAATCAGCATCGAGCCAGCTTCCCGACCACTCAGGAAGCTGGGCGGCAAGTAATGACCCGCCTCCCTGATTGGGTGGAAAGCCGTCTTCCCAGCCAATCACCATCGAGCCAGCTTCCCGACCACTCAGGAAGCTGGGCGGCGAGTAATGACTCGCCTCCCTGATTGGGTGGGAAGCTGTCTTCCCGGGCAATCAGCATCGAGCCAGCTTCCCGACCACTCAGGAAGCTGGGCGGCGAGTAATGACTCGCCTCCCTGATTGGGTGGGAAGCTGTCTTCCCGGGCAATCAGCATCGAGCCAGCTTCCCGACCACTCAGGAAGCTGGGCGGCGAGTAATGACCCGCCTCCCTGATTGGGTGGAAAGCCGTCTTCCCGGGCAATCAGCATCGAGCCGGCTCGCAGGAAATCTTAGTCCACTATTACCTCTGCTTTCAAATATAAGAGGCATTGCTAGTAGACTCTGCTTAGGTTTTTGGGGTACAGGTAACGACTGGTAAGCTGTCCAATCCAAAACACCCCTTTACCTGTCCCTAGAGAAGGATGGCTTTCCTGGGGGTGGGGGGGGGGGGGGCCTCATCATTACATTTATCCTCCCCCTTCCATTAGGAAGGAACCGAAGTTACTCAAATTATCATCACTGTAGCGCACAAGGCTGCAATCAGGAAGCTGTTTGGCCGGCTTCTCCAGCCAATCAGCAAAGAGCCGGCTGTTCGGCTTACATTGTTTGTCCCCCTTTATATTATTGCCCCCACATACCTTATTTTTCTACTTTTTTAGGCCGGAGATGGCAGGAGAGGACGGAAGATGATACTCTTCTGCCCTCCTGTAATGCCGGGGGGGTGGGGGACGACACACATTTGACGTCACTGGTTGCTAGGATCGGTCCTAGCAACCAGTGACTGCAGGGGAGGTGGACACTTGACATCTTTGGTTGCTAGGGCGCCGGTTGTCCTAGCAACCAACGACTAAGGAGGAGTGGGCCTGCGCTGGGCTATGGCTTGCAATGGATGCACTTACCTTTGGCGTAGCTAAATTTTGTCCCTCCAGCTGTGGTGAAACTACAAATCCTGCCATGCCTGTGGCTGTCAGTCTTGCAATGCCTCATGGGACTCTATTACTTAAAAAAAAAGGATGATTTCCTGCAGTGGGAGGGGTTATATGAGGTCACAGGTCTGGCCAGTGTCCAATCACTTGATGATGTCGGCATATTACCCGGTTGTTTATGAATTGCCTGCGTCGTGTGATCAAGTCCGGCTGACTGAGATGACCAATGTGGACCGTGGCCATGTTCTAAGTGAGCACGGCGGTGGCGGCGGAGCAGATCCACGATCGCATGGGGAGTGGCGGCATTCTAGATGGGGAGCGGCGGCATTCTAGATGGGGAGCCAACAACGTACATGAGACTCTCGGAGACTTACCCACCACCCTGTCCACCCCGCCCCCACATGTCAGTGCTTAGACCTAGCAGTCACATAGTACTACATCCCGGGAGGAAGAAGGATACATCATGTGATCCCCATAGGGGTCGGCCTGTCCCCCATTATAAACAACCTTCTCTGTTGACGGACTGTGCGCGGGAGCCCCATGACGATTGATATTGTACCCACTATACGGGCTGAAAGGAAACTGGAAGGTTTTTTGTTGAACGTTTTGCATTTTTTTTTTATATGAGCTAAAATCCTTTAATACACCATACCTCCGGAACACTCTGAGGATGCTGGGCTTTCCAACAAGCAAGCCCAGCACTGCCTTTACATGTGTTCCCACCGGACATGTTCACGCTCTGTAGCTCGGGTTCCACATTTTTAAAGATAAAACCGGCTCAGGTGGGAAAGCTAACTACACATCCTGTGTATTCAGACTCGGGGTTCACACGTCGTCACAAACAACAGCACCTAACCGACATTGAACTGTCCCTCTGGGGACATCACATGGAAAGAATGGACCAATAACAAGCCAAGAATCTGCAGCGGAATGGATGGGTCCTTGTAGAAGCTTCAGGTGAGGAGTGTTATGGACCGGAAAAACACACCCCGAATCACCCAGAAAGGGGAACAAAGATCATCTCCCCCAATAATCTTAAAGAATGGAACAGTCCGACCACCAAACTACAGCAACTGACTCATCTCTCCCCCTAAGTGCAGAGATTGGAGCAGTCCAAACACCAGCTATAGTACCTGACATATCTCCCCCAACCCCAGAGAATGCAGCAGTCTAATGACCAGCAATAGCACTCTTGACATCCCCCCCCCCCCCCCAAGAATGGAGCAGTCCAAACCCCAGCTATAGCACATGACTCATCTCTCCCCCCTAAACCCAGAGAATGGAGCAGTCCAAACCCCAGCTATAGCATATGACTTATCTCTCCCCCCTAAACCCAGAGAATGGAGCAGTTCAATCCCCAGCTATAGCACATGACTCATGTGCTGCCGCCCTAAGTGCAGAGAATGGAGCAGTCCAAACCCCAACTATAGCACATGACTCATCTCTCCCCCTACACCCAGAGAATGGAGCATTCCAATCCCCAGCTATAGCACATGACTCATCTCTCCCTCTAATTGCAGAGAGTGGAGCAGTCCAAACCCCAGCTATAGCACATGATTCATCTCTCCCCCCTAAACCCAGATAATGGAGCAGTCCAAACCCCAGCTATAGCACATGACTCATGTACTGCCCCCCTAAGTGCAGAGAATGGAGCAGTCCAATCCCCAGCTATAGCACATGACTCATCTCTCCCCCCTAAACCCAGAGAATGGAGCAGTCCAATCCCCAGCTATAGCACATGACTCATCTCTCCCTCTAAATGCAGAGAATGGAGCAGTCCAAACCCGAGCTATAGCATATTACTCATCTCTCCCCCTAAACCCAGAGAATGGAGCAGTCCAATCCCCAGCTATAGCACATGACTCATGTGCTGCCCCCCTAATTTCAGAGAATGGATCAGTCCAATCCGCAGCTATAGCACATGACTCATCTCTCCCTCTAAGTGCAGAGAATGGATCAGTCCAATCCCCAGCTATAGCACATGACTCATCTCTCCCCCCTAAACCCAGAGAATGGAGCAGTCCAATCCCCAACTATAGCACATGACTCATCTCTCCATCAGTGAACTTGAATCACTCGGCTGAAGATCCTCCAATCATCTCTGAATTGGTGCAGACACTGTCCTTCCTTCTGGAGGGGGGCTACTTTTGTTCCTCATGGTCCCTGTGTGTGTTGTAGAGTAGTCACCGCTCCAAGATCACTCCCGTGATGGACTACAATCTCATTACAAATGAGGAAACTAAACCTGAGATTGTAGTCCATCCCGGGAGTGATCTTGGATCGGTGACTACTCTACAATACACACAGGGACCATGTGGAACAAAAGTAGCCCCCCTCCAGGAGGAAGGACAGTGTCAGCACCAATTCAGAGATGATTGGAGGATCTACAGCCGAGTGATACACAAATAAGATACATTGTTGTTAGTAGTTAAGGAACTTGAATGTATTTATAAGATACAACTCCGGAGTTTAGTGTTAATATAAGTGGAAAGAAAGCTTTTCCCAACATGAAATTCCTAAATGGCCGTCGTAACAATCGTGTCTTCCTTAATACTAATATGTGCAGAGTTTTCAGGTTAATAAAAGGAAACAATATTTGTAAATTACGACTTTTATTACTTTAAAATAAATCTATTTAAAACAATATTAAAAATAGAAAAATTTAACTTTCTGCTCTATTCTGAGAAAAATACGGCGTGTGTGATAAATACATGTACAAGCTACACACAAATAAATAATGAAGACACACATGGATCACACTGATAAAAGAAGACTGTGCTGGATTCTATGTTCACATGAGAGGGATTAAGGCAAATTGTGGTGAGAAGGAAGTCCGGGGATCGCTCAGTTCCAGGGAGTCTTCCTGCCCAGGATCTGGTTGGTCACTTTCTATAAGAGAAGATGGAAAAATGAAAGACCACACAAGACAATAACAGCCCTGTCCACCCCCTTCTATTCAGAATTCTATATTCTACATTTTCATGTAGTGACCCTTTAACCTCTTCCCACTATTATTATTATACAGGATTTATATAGCGGCAACAGTTTGCGCAGCGCTTTACAATACAAGGAAGACATTACAATCACAATACAATTCAAGACAAGATGGTAAGGAGGGCCCTGCCCCTGAGAGCTTACAATCTAAAAGGGGAGGGGCCAGTGATACATGAGGAGGGAGCTGTGTGTGGATGATTGTTTGCAAACATGATGGTTGAGCGGTTAGGTTGAGGTGTGATAGGCTTCCCTGAAGAGATGAGTCTTAAGGGATCGCCTAAAGGCTGCCAGAGTGGGAGATAGTCTGACAGTTTGGGGTAAAGAGTCCCAGAGGATGGGAGGGGCTCTAGTGAAGTCCTGGAGGTGAGCATGGGAGTTGACGAGGGAGCTGGAGAGCAGCAGGTCTTGGGATGAGCGGAGGGGACGGTTAGGGTGATATTTGGAGACACGGTCTGAGATATAGCCGGGGGCGGAGTTGTGGATGGCTTTATAAGTGACTGTTAATATTTTTCATTTTATCCTCTGGGCTAGAGTCTAGCAGCTGCATTCATGATAGACTGAAGGGGGAGGAGCCTGTGTAGTGGAAGGCCAATGAGGAGGGAGTTGCAATACTCCAGACGAGAGAAAACGAGTGGATGAGTAGTTTTGTGGTTTCAGTGGTGAGGAAGGGGCGTATTTTGGAGATGTTACGAAGGTGAAGGCGGCAGGATTTGGATAGTGATTGGATGTGGGGAAGAAAGGTGAGGTCTAACTCAAGGATGACACCTAGCACCTTGGCATGGGGGGAGGGAGGGAAGGACGGTTGTGTTATCAATGTCAAGGCAAAACTTGGGGAAAGGTGCACGGGGGGAATATCATGAGCTCAGTTTTAGAAAGGTTGAGTTTTAAGAAGTGTTGTGACATCCAGACGGATCTGTCAGTGAGTAGATTAGTGACACGCAAGGAGTAGAAAGATATATTTGAGTGTCATTGGCAAAGAGATCGTATTGGTTATATTTTGTCTTCCCTGGTTTCCCCCTTTCCCATCCACATGCTAATGAAACCTGTTTCTATGACATATTTTATTATACACTCAGTGACATCATCGCCGGGTCTCTGTGCCTGAGCTGATTAGATGCCATTAGGACACTTTTATTACATAGAAGAGATACAGAAATGCCGCCATCTTGTGGCCATTTGTGGGTATTACACGTTACCGCAACACACCTTTCTGAAGAGCTGAGCTTTCAGCCGGTAGGTTTCATACTCCGACCTCCTCTTCTCCTCCTCCTTCCTCTTCTTTATTTCTGGGAGCTGCTTGTACAGCCTGGAAAACAGCGAGAGGAAAATAAAACTCATGACTAGAGGCGATAAATCCACAGCCATGCAGCCCATACTGAGGAAGAGACGCGAGTCATGTGACCTTATCAATGGAACCAAAGTGTATCCTACTGGAAACCCCTTGAAGGTGGGTGCTGATGTGACAGCGGATGATGCCACTGAGATCAATGGAGAAGGAAGATGTCACCAGCACACCTAAGAGATGGATCAAACAGAAGTCTTTTATTGTCACAATGATAGAGACGTATCAGGAGCGCGCAGGGTCCTCTTCATCAGGCTCAGACATCACCGCCATTGTGACAATATGTATCCATGAAAGGCTTCTATTTGACCTTTCAGAAAAACTCCGGGAATGGGGGTCAGGGGTTACGTGGATTAGTCTGTTTCAGGCGACTACTTGCAGTAAATTGTATTTCCAGTGGTTGAGATGGACTGAGAATTGCCTAGTGTATGGGAAGCTTAAAGGGGAAGTATGAGGGGGGAGGGGTGATTTCCACTCACCTCATAGTTCTAGCCGACCTGTGACAATGAGACTGTCACAGGTCGGCTCAGTAGATCGGGAGGTGAGCGAACACATACCGGTGTTCGCTCACCTCTCGATCCTGTCACGGCTCTCTGCCATGACAGGGGGAGGGGCTGGATTCCCCCCTCCCCGCTCCGATCCTCCAGCCCTGACTGGCCGAACGGACGGGGGAGGGGCGGGGACAGCTGGCTCTGCCTCTAGATAGGCAGAGCCAGCTGTCACTCACGCAGCTGGGTGGATCCCGGCACAATTGGCGTCTCCGCTTCAACTGCGGCGTCTCAGTATATAGAGAGCTACAGCTCGCGGTATACTGAGCCTAGGGTGACGCTAGTTTGTGTCCTCCCGTGACCCTGAGGAGAACTATGGGGAAAGCCCTGACCCCATAGTTCTCCTTTAATGCAGACGGCCTGCTCACCTCTTGGACCTCTGCACCATCTCCTTCCGGGGGATGCTTCTCATCTTCTGGGATGTTCTGGATTCTAAATGAAGAAAAACATGTCAGAAATATCCCGGGCAGGAGGCCACATCACCGACTATACATAGCAGAAGAGTCATTCAGTTGTAGGTGGAGTCTGGTGGGGGACTCTATTGGTGGCATCTCCCTGCCAGAACTTCCGGTCCACCTGGGAGTCTGTGCCCCTTTGTGTGTCTCAGCTCCTCCAGTTACCTTCTCCATAATATAAAATATTTGAAAATCTATCCCGGGAACTCAGCACAGTGATGGTGGGAGCTCCTCATAATGGGCACAGCGGGTGTACAGACCCGGGAACTCAGTACAGGGATGGTGGGAGCTCCTCATAATGGGCACAGCAGGTGTACAGACCCGGGAACACCCAGGAGTGTGTGTTGCACCTTTGAGGAGAGACCACTGCTTCCACACAGATTGGGGGTCCTTCTCTGCAGCATGTTGGCAGGGAAAGGCTTTTCTATTCTGTCTTTCTAAAGAAAATGACCTGGGACTGAACTTTGCGCTCCTTGTGTTGTGTTGCCATACACCTGGATGCATTTAGCGGATTTAAACTGAAGGTTCACTTGGCCTTTATCACACAGTGATCAGTATATAAAGAGGGGAACTTATCAAAATCTGGAGCAGCTGTACATGGCAACCAATGAGCTTCTAGCTCTCATTTTCATATCTTACTTTAGCAAACTGAAGAGAGAAACAGACTGGTTGCCATGGGCAACTGCTGCAGATTTTGTCTGCTCCAGTTTTGATGAACCCCCCCCCGAACAAGCGGGAGCCCTTTATTATGGAGTTCTTGGTATTCCTGGACACAACCATCAGCCATGACACGTCAGGTACAGCCCCTGTGGTCACCTTTATATGAAGCGCGGTAGGCGGGCCCCCCTCGTCTCTGCGGATGGTTGAAGAGCGCCTCTCTCTCGTTCTGGAAGGTGCTCTGTAGTTTCCTCTCCTTGGTGAGAAGCTGTAGACGTTTCACCCTCTCCCCCGATCGGAAGATGAAATCCGGCCGGTGAGCCTTCAGCGACTCCTGACACAAGAAAGACACAGTGACTGCTAAGTGGGTGTTCCGGGATACATGCGATATGACGGCGTGACCGAGCTCAGCCAAAACTCAGCCGGCTGCTGTATGTAAGCTTGGCATTAGTCGCCTGCAGCCAATGGCCGGGTCTTGGGGACAATTACCTGCAGGGTGACCCGGACAAATGGTTGGACAGTTTTATCATCCTTGCTGAGCTCTGATCTGTTCACGTGGCTCTCCTCTCTCCTGATGGCCGGGGCCTGTTGGTTCCTCTCCCGCAGCGGTTCTCTCCACGGTTTGGGGTTTGTCATAGACTCGTACCAGGCGGGGCCGGGACCGCTCAGCTTATTCTCCTTCGGAGCGTCACATTTCATATCATCAGCTGGGACGAACCAGCTCAGCCCTGCCAATGACAAATATAATTCATGTTATTAAATACGACCTTCCCATTTTTATCTGCAGCCGCCCCACTATGAAACCCAACCGTCACTTCCTTCAATGTGACAACCTGGAGGCATTCCGTATACCCATGATGTACAGAGACCCCCCGAAAGTTCACTTATTCCTCATTGCCTCGCTTTTATTATCCGTCTCCATCCATATCGATATATCCCTCTCTCTCTCTCTCCCCATCCCTCTCTCCATCCATCCCTCTCTCCCTCCATCCCTCCCTCCCTCTCTCCATCCCTCCCTCCATCCCTCCCTCTCTCCATCCCTCCCTC
>NW_017306665.1:23299-44843 GCF_000935625.1 Nanorana parkeri
CTCTCTCTCTCCATCCCTCTCTCTCTCTCCATCCCTCTCTCTCTCTCTCTCCATCCCTCTCTCTCTCTCTCCATCCCTCTCTCTCTCTCTCCATCCCTCTCTCTCTCTCCATCCATCCATCTATAGTAATTAAGCAGTGCCTGAATTTGATCTGGTATCGACCTCTTGCAGTCCCCGTACAGCAGAGCTTAGATTGGAAGAGGGAGAAGCAGCATAGGAAGCCAATTAGTTGTGTTGTAGTGCTCATGTGCTAACAAGGAAAATGCAGATCGGAGGGAAGAGCAGAGTGACAGTGAGAGGAGCTCATTAGTCTGGCTGCTTCTCCTTCACTGTCCGGTCCCAGGCGGGGAGGGACCAGACTTGCCTGTGCTAGTTAGTTGAGTAGAACTTAATGAAAAGTAGACATTGCGATGTGCCGGGATCGGCTTATCGGCACTGAATACCAGCAGGCTGATGTGAACCGGCCCTAAATGTGCCGCCTTGGTTACTACCGAATTCTGGAACTGGTAATCTTGGGGAGACCAGCCCAGGTTTTACTCCTCCCTGATAGATCTTATATAAGTCAATAAATCATGTGACGGCCCCGAAGATCTCACTCACCCGGTGCAATGTACTGTTTGCTCTTTGGCCTCCCGACACCACAGCCGCTGTACGTGGGAATTTCCCGCTCCACTGAGAGCTTCAGCATCTCTCCTCCTGGGGACGGGAACGTTGTGCCGACATCTCGGGTGTGTCTCTTGGTAGCACTGGTCACAATTTCCAGATCCCCTATAACAGCGGGTGGAGAGAAAGACCATGATGTATTAAAACTGGAGACGTGGGGCCAGAGTCTAAAGGTAATCTGAATGGTGAAATGAAACCCTTGGTTCTCAACTGGTGGGTTGTGACCCAAAAGTGGGTCGCGACCCTGTGTTCAGCAGGTCGCCACATGCCTTCCACTTTTCTAGGTGAAAGGCTCTTCAGCCTCCCCCCAACTGTCAGTTCTCAGACAGAGCAGCCCTTTAAAACGTGCTGCCCAGCGCCGAGTGTCGACGTGAGGTGGGCTGGGGGTACGGCCACGAGGGAGCTCCATCCATACGTGCATTGCGTATAGCTCCCTCGCGTGCCCTGTAGAGGAGCCTGGACCGGAGTGACATCACATTCTGGCTCCCGGCACCTCTACAGAGTATGCATTGGAGTTGTACAAGCAATGCACATATGGATGGAGCTCCGTCACAGCACAGCAGCCCACACTGCTGTGTGTTCCATTGCAGTGCAACTTGGGTCACAGCTTAGTGACCGAGGACAAATGTGGGTCCTGAGGTTACACAGGTTGAGAAACACTGCTTTAAACCATTTACCCAGGAACCATCCCTAGGTTCCTGGGTATGCACACCTACTGTGCCCAATATGAGGGGTTTCCACCATCCTTGGATTTAGTTTCTGGGTCTACACGTCTGCTATGCCCCTTATGAGGGGTTCTCACTATCCCTGAGCTGAGTCCCTGGGTCTGTACACTTGCTGTGCCCATTATGAGGGGCTTCCACCATACCTGTGCTGAGTTCCCGGGTCTGTACACCTGCTGTGCCCATTATGAGGAGCTCCCACCATCCCTGTGCTGAGTTCCCGGGTCTGTACACCTGCTGTGCCCATTATGAGGGGCTCCCACCATACCTGTGCTGAGTTCCCGGGTCTGTACACCTGCTGTGCCCATTATGAGGGGTTCCCACCATCCCTGTGCTGAGTTCCCAGGTCTTGTGCAAGGGAAGGCTCCCTTTAGGTGGCTCCCTGCAG
This sequence comes from Nanorana parkeri, assembly GCF_000935625.1. Lineage (NCBI taxonomy): Eukaryota > Metazoa > Chordata > Amphibia > Anura > Dicroglossidae > Nanorana > Nanorana parkeri. The sequence continues at coordinate 25,073 of NW_017306665.1, forward strand.
GACAAGGGTCATAGGTTGGCTTGTAGGATATCTCCTTCCTCCTTTCCTGCACCGGTTGGTGCTGTCTGTTAGGGGGTGATGGTGCCCAGTTGGTGCTGTCAGGGGGTGGTGGTGCCTGGTTACTTGATCTGACCCCCCCCCGCCCTCCTATAACAGGGATAGGAAATCTCCATAGCAGAGACCTGTTACTGGTCTTTTATCACTTCAATGCTGGACACATAAAGATCCATTTGGATTCCTTTGTGGTTGGGGTGACCTACCTGCCTGGATGCCTTTGTTTAACACTTTACTGCCGTTTTTGCTCCTCATGGCTGGACGGGGTTCCGACGAGGTGCTGGATGAGACGGAGTCTGTTTCTGCCATCTGCCAGACAGAGAAAGAGACAGAGTGATGAGAAATACCATGACTGTGCAAAGGAGAGGTCACAGACAGGACTCTGCCATAAGCAGGGGGTGCAGTGTGATCGGCCCCCTACCACAGCTCTGCACAGGCCATGACACCATGATGATGTCACTGATATTTGTACAAAGTAATAACAGCTTTGCAAAGGCATTTATTTGGTGCACACAAACGGTATTTGGATCTCTTGTGATTATTAAGGAATATATTTCAATCAATGTATCTTAGCGAGTATCTTCTAGATCTTAGATGCTCCAATAGTATGATCTCCCTGCCATACTTCCAACTGCCCCCGCCCACCCATGCGAGTCTCAGCTCCTCCATAATATAAAACAAATGAAAATCCAGCAGGGGTGGTGGGAAGGGAACACGGGGTTCTGTTTCACTGCCTTGGGGAAGGGTTCCTAAACGTTGGTCTCTATGGAATGTGAGGAAACTCGATGTGCTGGCTATTTTCCCATCATTAAAAACCTGACAGAGGTTCCACTCTAAGCTGTTCAACACCTTATTTACCATGGAGGAACCCGAGTATATCTGGACACCCTGAGCTGTTTTATATGATAACACATAATAATAATGGTCAGAGAAAAAATGCAGACAGTGAAAACTAGAGTGTTCTCTCCTTCTTAGACTAATGGTCAGTGAAATGCTCCCTTCCATTGGTGAAATGTTCCCTTACATTGGTGGTCAGTGAAGAAGGACCTTTGTAGATTGGTGGTCAGTGAAATGTTCCCATACATTGATGGTCAGTAAAGAAGGACCTTCTTAGATTGGTGGTCAGTAAAGAAGGACCTTCTTAGATTGGTGGTCAGTAAAGAAGGACCTTCGTAGACTGATGGTCAGTGAAATGTTCCCTTACATTGGTGGTAAGTGAAGAAGTGCCTCCTAAGACTGATGGTCAGTGAAATGTTCCCTTACATTGGTGGTCAGTAAAGAAGGACCTTCTTAGATTGGTGGTCCGTGAAATGTTCCCTTACATTGGTGGTCAGTAAAGAAGGACCTTCTTAGATTGGTGGTCAGTAAAGAAGGACCTTCGTAGACTGATGGTCAGTGAAATGTTCCCTTACATTGGTGGTCAGTAAAGAAGGACCTTCTTGAACTGATGGTCAGTGTGTAGCCTACATAAGGGATTAGGGCAGGGCTGATAATATTTGACATTTTACTACAGTGTTGTCCACCCCAGGAAGTCATGCGTTCACTGGATTCCTGGCAGGATGAATAGTTATTTTGTTTTGTGTTCATTGAACGGATACAACAAAACACTTTTCATGGTATATGTACCAGACCAGAAGGGTGGAAATAAGAGAAGCTCATTGTTAGGGTTTAGATACACCTTCACAAGGGAACACAATATGTATACATTTTAGGACTATAAAACCATGGTACATCTACCTGATTGAGGATTTTATGGAGATCTTCTATCTCCTTTCTGGAGTGTCTCCGGCCTGCAGACGACCAACTTGCTTTTTTCGAGGTCCCCTCAGAGTGTTTCTTCTGGAGGTCGATGGTATTGTAAAGGCGGGAGAGCTTTGATGAAGGTCGAACCCTTTCCGGTCCAAAAGCATTGATGAGCCTGACTGTGTCTATGGTGGATAAGGAACTGACTGTGTCTATGGTGGATAAGGAACTGATCGTGGCCAGTGTTGATATGCTATCTGTTCCAGTGGCAGCTTCTGATCTTCCAGCACTCTCTTCTGTGGCACCACTTCTTACCTCAGAGAAGTCAGAATACAAGGAGCCACCACTGAGAACCCCCTCAGAAGAAGCGCTCTCTGATAACTGACTTACAGAGCCATCTTGGTTCTCAGTTTTATCCCGTACTGACGTCCCATTACCCAGGCGAGCATCCACTCCAAATTTCTTGAGGTACCATTTCTCCCTCTCCTCTTTCTTGGTCTCACGTCTTTTCTGATCATCTTTCTTGTTCACCTTCAAGATTTGGTCACCGTCCTTGTCATCTTTTGTAGCCACCAATGAGTACGGTGTTGGATATTGCAGAAGTCTAGCGAGACGGTCCAGCCGCTCAACAAGGGACACCTCCAGCTTGCTGCTTGATTCTGACAAATGGCTCTTCTGTTGTTTGGTATATCGCGCCCAGAGGTCATCCAGGCTCTGGTTGGAGACAGCACTTTGACTTAGCGACGACTCGCTTCTATGGAAGCTCTTGGTGGAGATGTCACGGTCTTCATAGCGGACATGTTTTTTATGCACCCCGAGTTTCAATTCCTGACTGCCAATGGGTGAATTAAGAGGAGTGCCACTTGTCTGTTCCTGCTTGGCTTTTCTAGGATAATTGGTGATCTTTGAACCAGGGTCACCAGGGTCCATTTTCTTTAGTAGGCCCACACTTGGACGTTCCTCCTGAGCATAATCAACCTCCGGCTTCAATGGAAAAAACTCATCATCCTGATGTGCTGATCGCATATCTCTCTTCGCCCTCTGAAAGTCTTTTAATGCCGGCTCAGGACGGGTAAGGTGGTCTCTTGTCTCCCGGTGAAAGTCTTTTGGCTCAGGACGGGGAAGGTCCCTCTTCTCCCGGTGAAAGTCTTTTGGCTCAGGACGGGAATGGTGGTCTCTTGTCTCCCGGTGAAAGTCTTTTGGCTCAGGACGGGAAAGGTCTCTCTTCTCCTGGTGAAAGTCTTTTGGCTCAGGACGGGGATAGTGTCTCTCCTCCCGGTGAGAGTCTTTTGGCTCCGGACGGGAAAGGTGGTCTCTCGTCTCCCGGTGAAAGTCTTTTGGCTCAGGACGGGAATGGTAGTCTCTCGTCTCCCGGTGAAAGTCTTTTGGCTCAGGACGGGAATGGTGGTCTCTCGTCTCCCGGTGAAAGTCTTTTGGCTCAGGACGGGGAAGGTCTCTCTCCTCCCGGTGAAAGTCTTTTGATGTCGGCTCAGGACAGGGAAGGTCTCTCTCCTCCCGGTGAAAGTCTTTTGATGTCGGCTCAGGACAGGGAAGGTCTCTCTCCTCCCGGTGAAAGTCTTTTGATGTCGGCTCAAGGCGAGGAAGGTCTCTCGTCTCCCTGTGAAAGTCTCTTGATGCCGGCTCAGGACGGAGGGCTCTGTGCTGGAGACTGCAGTACGATGCTTTACTGTCATTGTGTGATGACTCTAATGTAAAAAAAATGTCATCACATTAGACTCAATGACAGAATTGAAGAGTCAGCCGCCCACAATTGTATGACCACAGACAGTGCCTAGTGTCACGTATTGGCCTTTTAGGGCAAAGGTCTAATTTCTATGGGGCTCCAGCAGAACCACCATCCGAGGCTCCTCCCCCTGGGGAATGGTCAGAAAACCTTGCTGACTGTAATTGTCATTACCCCCCCCCCCTTCGCTCCATGGACCTAAACATAAAGAATTGCCTTACGTGACTCTGACCAGATATCTGTGAACTTGTATTTCTTTTTTTGTTACGGATCTTGTTGTGAGAACTCCAATATTCAATTCCCAGCTCCACCCATCCACCACCTTCAGTCTTCTATCAGACCTCCGTCCTTCCCTTCAGTCTTGCACAGTTCCTCTCCTGGACTGAAATGTCTTCCTCTGATATCACTGCACGCTCTGAGCTTCTCACCATGTGCATCAGAAGCTGCAGCAAGTCAGATAGAGCCCGCCTCATTTCCTGGCTGGAGGACATCTAGCATCATCTAGCACTTTGCTACCCAGCCTGACCGTCCCTTTTGGTCTAGGGTGTAAAATAACAAAGATTATATATATATATATATATATACCCCCCCCCCCGATCCTCTGTCCCACCTCCCCCTCCGCTCTGTGAGTCATCATCTCTAATGCATTGTATTAGATGTGAGGACGGGACGCTGAGGGACATTCCACCACTGGAACGGAGCAGGAGAGGGGCTGCAGGGACCAGTATAGCAACAAGGCATGTCAGAGGATCGGGTGAGTATATCTTTGTTATTTTACACCCTAGACCAAAACAAGCACTTAACCCTTGCGGTGCAGGGTGGCCCCACTGCAAGGAAAAAGTATAAATATGCTCGGAGTTCTTCTTTAACCCATTTGGCTGAATGCAAACGTTTACATATTATTATGAAGCTTCGATACATAGTATCCCACGCACCTGTCACCCGGGTCTTCCTCTTCTCTCCTGGATTGTCCTCCCATGCAATCTTCGGGCTGTAATCCTTGCTGTAGATGCCGTCTTTGTGCCGGGGGATGGAGGTGTCAGAGTTTCTCTCGGTGGCGGAGCCCAGAACTTCCGTTGGGAACTTTGGTGAGACGGCGTCATTTGATCCTGCGGGAGGAGAGGGGAAGATATCAGTGGCTACACTCCTTCCACAGATCACCAGAATCGCCCGTTTAGGCCGAATCAGGCCACAAGATTTCACCACATTTTACCGCAAGTAACAATAACCTGACATGTGAAGTGGTTGGTGTCCCCGTGAAGAAATTCACCCTCCCTACTTGTCCTGGTGACAACCATGGCGAAAGATGTCCAAAGGGGGCACTTGTTCTGGTGACATTTTAGGGGGGTTTCCCTCACTTTGAAGAGATTGCCTCTCAATTCAATGGTATTTGTCAACAACATGAACCACAACAGCCCTACACCCATCCCAAATTGCTGAGTTCTCTTCCTGTAACGCACATTCTCTTGCTGACTTACACTTCTGTATAACAGGATTCTACTTTTTATAAGCATTACATGTAAACTAATGTTTTATATATTGTTTGTGTTATGTATGTGCAATCTTTGTTTTACAGAGAAACACTTCATACAGGACAAAGGACTTACAGAGCACTGTGTTATATATACACACACATATACATACACATATATACACACATACATACATATATACATACACATATATACACACACACACATACATACACACACATATACAGTAAAACCTCAGTTCACGAATGCTTCTTTTCGGTTCATCAAAATTTTGCTTCTGTTCACGAACACCAAATTGGGTGATGAACACGACCGCGGCCATCTTCCCCGCTCTGACACATGTTTTTGGCTTCCTCAAGTCGAGATCGCGGTCGCAGACAGACCTGTGTACACTTGCCCACCTTATGGGGAAATTTGATTCGGTTCGCAAACAGAATCGTGGAGCGAATTAAGTTCGTGAACTGAGGTACAATGAAAAAAATATTAAAATACATTCTACCTGGGTGGGAGCTCTCGATGGTGCTGACGGGAGACATTCTTGAAGCGCCTTCCATAACTGGTACATAAAACAATTCGGGGCTCCCTGGCGGTCTGTACGGCAGCAACAAAGGCTGATCTGCAGAGAACAAAATACAAAATAAAATGCATAAAACAAACACTGCAGGGCACAAGGCAGCAGATCTGTCTCCATTCCAGCACTAGAGAATTGACTTGTTGCAGTGAGTCTATGGCCAAGGCAGGCAACATGCCTAAAGAACGCCACGTAGATTGACAGACCTGTCCCCTGTACCACTTTTGGGAGCCAGGGAATGGCAGCCTCCCGCACCTGATGGAAAGCTTGTCTGGGGTGGGTAATAGCTAGCCTGACAGGGTCACTTTAAAAAGGAGTTTCATTTCCTCAATACCCTACAGTGAAGGCCCAATGTCCAAACTTCCAGGGATGACTTGTGATATTATATAATAAACACGTCAATTTCAGTGACTCTTCATCTTTTATTTGTCAGAAGTCACTCAAAGTAGAATCAAGCGCTTTCGGGGCTGTGCAAGGGTCCCCTTCATCAGGCTTAAAGTGAACACCCTCCGCGGCCCCGAAAGCCCTTCACTGAAATTGAAGTGTTTGTCATGCTGGTGTGCTGGTGACATTTCTCTACAACAGACTTTGCTTTATGCGGCGCCATCCGCCGTCACTGCAAGCACCCACTATGGGAATTCCGGTAAGGTGTGCTACAGGACTTTGGACAACTGCCCCAAATAAGCCATGGTGGCATATCTAAAATATGTGACATCATTACATTTTAAACATAAGACTGTTGGAATAGAAAAAGTCCCAAGTTATCGGAGGATATGGAAATCAGGCTTGCAGTTGGAGCGTCTGCTTTGTGAAATAAATGGACAGGAAGGGAGGTACTTTCTGTAGGTGGCATTACAGGAGGTAGATAACCCATAGTGGGCATCGCCGGCAAGGGGACCAGAAATCCAAAAAGCTGACGGGATGAGGAGCAGTGACAAACAATTTAAAAGGCTGAACATTGTCATGCTCCTGCAGAAACCCCAGGTCACTTCACCTTTACAACCTGCTGTTAGGCATACTCACCGCTGCCCTTATGAAGACCCGGTAATCTTATTTGTACCTGCTTTATTGTAGGTTTAGTCTACGGAGGGTCTGGAGTTTACTACACATGGATGACCTTCACTTGCTGCCACCATCTGCTCACCTCTTAACTTTTGCAGCCAGCGCCGGCACTAACAAGCTCTCCTGGCTTCATTCACACTCCAGCTCCCTTATGACTCTGCTAGCAATAAGAAGCCATCACGGAGTAATACCATAACCTGGCTCAGCATCTGTGCCAAGACACCGAGGATCTACCACACAAGACATCATAACATAATAACACATTATAACACAATAAACTCTTGCTCACCAGTCGCTCGGGAAAGGGAGGAGAGTGCCATGCCGGGTTGCCTGTCTGGAGTCTTTTGGGCTTGTACGATAGTAGAACTGGAGGCTTCCTTTAATGAACCATTGATATAAATCTCAGCAGAAAAGGTGGTCTTCTCTGGACTTTCTGTGGTTATCTGTGTTGTGGCATCAAACAACGGCAGCCATCTTTGCTCTGTCATGGTTGCTTTTTCTGGAATGTTTTCTTTGTCCTCCATTTGGACATCATCCTCCCTGTTGGTTCTATACTGTCCTTCACTTCTTCTAGGAGGAGAATGCAGAAAGTAGGGACTGCCTGGTGGGACAGACGACAGACTGTGACTTGTTAAGACTTGCTCACCCTTTGCCAGGTCAGATGATGACCTAAATGTCTGTGCCTCGTTCCCTGGCCCTGATGCTACCATGATGGAAGATACATTCAGGTCTTCTTTTGGAGAGATGGTGACTCGGATACAGGAAAGAGCCTTCCTGGTTGGAGAAGTAATGGCAGCTGGTTCTGGTTTCAACTCCTGTGAAGGGAAGCCATAAGTTTCATCTCTATGGATCTTCTCAGAATGTATCCGTTCTGGATATAACTTCCATTCCTTCGTATTAACATCCGATATTTGCTGAGGAAGTTCACTCATCACCAAGCTTCTTGTTATTAAGGCACCATGCCTAGGACTAGCAAAGTCCTCCTGAAGATTTGTAGGCTTACTTAGTCTCACAAGTGGTGGCTCATAACTCTCCTCATTCATAGAAGAGTTCCTCTCCACCACCGAGGACAGATCTGGATGAACACGGCTTTTAATGACATCAGAATGTCCTTGGTTTTCAGAAACAATATCATTCTGACGGAGTACTCCACCTTCATCAGTAGGATCTGTCATGGCGGCATTTTGAGGGACCGTATTGTCCATTGTTGATGAATGTTGAATAATATTTGATCTGGTGGTTTCAGAAAATTGAGTGTCCTTGTAAAGAAGGTCAGTAAGTGGCTTTTCTTTATAGTATGGGTCAGTAAGTGGATTTGCTTTATGGTATGAATCAGCAAGTGGCTTGTCTCTATAGTATGTGTCATGACATGGCTTGTCTTTGTAGTATTGGTCATCACTTGGCTTATCTTTGCCATATGGGTCAGCAAGCTGCTTGTCTTTGAGGTATGGGTCAGCAAGTGGTATGTCTCTGTAGTATGGGTCATCACGTGGCTTGTCTTTGTAGTATTGGTCATCAGGTGGCTTGTCATGGCCATAAAGGTCATCACGTGGCTTGTCATTGCCATAAATGGGTCAGCAAGTAGCTTGTCTTTGTAGTATGGGTCAGCAAGTAGCTTGTCTTTGTAGTATGGGTCAGCAAGTGGCTTGTCTTTGTAGTATGGATCAGCACGTGGCTTGTTATTGCCATATAGGTCAGCAAGTGGCTTGTCTTGGCCATATAGGTCAGCAAGTGGCTTGTCTTTGTAATATGGGTCAGCACATGCCTTGTCATTGTTATATAGGTCAGCACGTGGCTTGTCATTGTCATATAGGTCAGCAAGTGGCTTGTCATTGTAGTATGGGTCAGCAAGTGGCTTATCGTTGTAGTATGGGTCAGCAAGTGGCTTGTCATAGCCAAAGTGTCTTGCAGCAGAAGACAGTTCATCGGTTTGAAGGCTGATAGACGTAGGGAGAGGTGAGGAACGCTTTCTTGAGGAAAATGTGATGGAAGCTATTGGCTTTATTGCCTCTTCTCCATATTTAATGGCAGATGTCTTTCTATCCAGATCAGAAGCGGATCCATCAGATACTGGAGTGTGAAGATCTGTCGTCAGGCCTTGGTGGAGATGTCTGGAGATCAGCTGATCAGACTGTGAGGTTACAGTAGCCATGGCTCGAATATTTCCAAAATTCATAGAGCCGGGCTGGACGTCAGGAGCTCCGCTGGTAGAAGCAGATGGTTGAACTGCGCTATTGTCTAAAGAGTCTTGAGCACTAGTGACATGGTATTGGTCAGGGAGAGGTGATGGGGTCAGCTGCAATCTAAAGTGTTCATTGCCTCTTGTAGTACCAATCTGCAAATTTGATTGATGACTCTGGAGACTCTGTAAAAGCCAAGACAGAACCATAGGAAACAAATGAGATTGCTTGTATACCTACATAATCATGGTAACATTTCTTTTCAATGCAAGTGACAAACCACGGCATCAATCCACAAAGAAAATCACCTCAAACAGAAAGAAATGAAAATAAAACATAAAAAAAAAGGAGGAAGACCACTCCGGAAATATTCCTCCAGCAAAAGTAAGGCTGGACGGATCCCAGGAGCCAATTCACAATCACAGCCGGCACCTAGCTTTTGAGGTTTCCTCTAGTTGTTGTCAATGGAGATGACTCGTTAAATATCCTGCTGGCCCCTGGATTGGAGACTGGCCCCTGAAATCCATATTCATTTGTCCACCTCTGTTCTAAAAACCAGATATTCTTTATTATGGTTTCATTCTGCATTTAAAGTGATACTTCAGTTACAGGTTAAAGAAGTATTAAGGTCTGGGCATTTTTTTTTACCTTAATGCATTTTCTGCATTATGGTAAAAATGCCCCAGCACCTTTTTTTCTACCCCAGTCCCCCCCACACTTACCTGTCAGCTGCTGGTCCAAAAGCAATCCTCCGTTCCCCGTACTTCCGGTTTGCGGGGGGAGGATACTGATGGCAGAGGAGCCATCAATCAAAGAGGGAAGGGGCGTGGCCTGCCACAGGGCTGTGTGTGTCTATGGACGCACACAGCCACTGCGGAAACGAGCGTGCATCGTTCCATTAGAACGATGGTGGCACCCTTGCAGGGGGCGGGGTAGGTTCGCTGCGGGGACCCACTAGAAAACGAGGAATATAAAAGTTTTTTTTAAAAAAAAGCAACAACCTCCCGCAAAGGAGGGTATCCTTAAAGGAGAAATGTAAAAAAAATTAGGCTTTAATATCACTTTAAGTCTGATGCACCAGCGGGATTCCTATATCTCTCCCAGACTTCAGCACCAAGATCTTATAGCTGGAATTCCCAAATTTCTGTCTCCTTTCCACCCACTATAAGGTGTCCCCGGTCCTTTTGCTGTTCTCTACCTAAAATAAAATACAGCAAAATTAAACCAGGAGAGCGGACGACCCCTTCGAACTGGTAATGTAGGGATGCAACGAAATTTCAGCCGCTGAAACATATTGGCCACAGAGCGGCATCCAGCGGGGAGGGCGAGCGCTGTCAGCTGTCACAGGAGGCCGAGCTCTCATATGATCGATGAGTGTTTGTAAATAATTGAGGACAGAGTATGTTTCCTATATCCTCAATTATGAATGAACAGGAAGTGCTCTACATCACTTCCTGTTCATTCATGATTGTGGACATAGTAACTGATACGATCTCCAGAGTTTATGAATTGACAGGAACACTCAGCATCACTGGCAGAGGGATGGAGAGGCTGTCACTGGTCCAGCAGAATGTGCTGCAGGCAACGCCAGGCAGCACATTCTGCTGTGTGAGGACCCTATCCACTTAGCCCCGCCCCCAGGCCGCCGAGACGAGGAAGAGGGCCCTGCAGGAGAGGGAAGGTAAGTCTGGAGTGGGAAGGGGGGCGCAGGGAAGTGGGGGGTGCTGGTGGTATTCTGCATAGCTGACTTTTATTATAATGTATTGCTTGTAGTCCCGCATAGCTGATGGTATTCTGCATTGCTGTATGATGATTGTACAACAATGTAGAATAGCACCAACTATGTAGGACTACAAGTCCCAGCAATGCATTATATTTTTAGGTAGAGATACACCAGTGCCAATACTGGGCATTCTCACGAGTACTTATACTTGTGAAAATACCCCGATACTAAACGCAGATACCGGTGTTCTGTCGAAAACGCCGACATAGTCGAATTTGCCGACCTCAGCATCTGCGCACAGACCAATATTGTCGAGGAAACCGGGATTTATTTACAATGTATGTGGTTGAAATCGTTAATTATGACCGTTAATATTCCATCTATCATTTACTGCCGTCATTCATTTACTGCCGCCCATCATTTACTGCCGCCCATTATTTACTGCCGCCCATTATTTACTGCCGCCCATCATTTACTGCCATGGATAAGATATATTATTAACGGTCACAATTAACAATTACAAAAGAATACTTCGTAAATAAATGCCGGTTTTCTTGTTAATCCCGTCTGTGCGCAATACAGATACTGGATCGGCGTTCTCGACAGAGCACCGGCACTAAAATTTGAAACAATTGGCTGCCTGAGGTCCCGCGCTTGCTGGGGACCTCAGCAGCCTTCCTGTTAACCATGCGGTGCCGTGGCGGTGGGGGAGCCCCACATGGTTTCTTGCACCGGGGCCCTGAAGGTTCTAGTTACGCCTCTGCTCAGCATAGAGGCTTCCTGGTCATTCAGTGCTGGGGACATTCAGTGCTGGGGAAAAAGAGATTGAGGACTCTGTGTCCTTAATCTTTTTCTTTTCCAAAAGGGAAATATCAGGGGGTCTAAATATTTCCCCAGAGCCCCCCAACAGTAAAGTAAAATAAATAAAACATTAAAAACATTGGTTTAGGCCTGACACATTTTTTATTTTCGGTTTCAGTCTAAAAATTCAATTTCGGTGCACTTCTAGTTATAGGATGTGTGCAAGCCCGGAGTACTCACAATACGAGATTGTAAGCAGGGCCCTCCGAATGCTCTTGTGTTGAATTGTATTGTAAATATACCATCTCCATTTATATTGTAAAGCACCGCGCACACTGTTGGCGCCCTATAAATCCTGACTAATAATAATATAGGATACTGGAAGGTGGTTTATCCTTTCTAAACATATTAACAGACTTCTCCTTTAATAAGGTGTCACATACAACGCTTCCCCTTATTGGAGTATATTAGATCATTCTCATGTGACATCTCCTCTGCCCAGCAGCATGAGACGCTAGAAAAGTCACCTCTATCCACAATAATGATTCATTTGTGGTCTGAGAGAGGAAATGTCAATGCTGCCGTACTAAAACATGGATGAATGCTTCCCAGCACAAACCCAAACTAAAAAGGAGGGATTCCCCTTAAAGGGGGGCCCAATGGACTCTTCCCATGTCATTGCTGTAATGCCGTCAGCCTCCATAAACCGTAATATTTGTTGGATTCATTTTTAATTATTCTTTAAGAGTACCATTTGCTCCAGCAAGGGTGAAAATACGCTGTGCTTGCAGCATGTTTCAACCTTTTTCCAGTCACAGCACCCTTTAAAAGTAGGGCACTCCAGTCTAAAATGTTAGAACACCGTGCGTGGTCCCTCCAAAATCAATACCAGACTCTTATCCGAGATAGGGGTCTGGTATGGCTTTAAAAGGAAGGACCCCTTGTTCCCCCCTTCACATCAGAAGCCCTATAGAAGCCCCCTTCGCATTTAAAGTCCCCCCCTTTCGCACTAGAGTTTGCCCTTCACATCAGAAAACTGAGGCACCCCTAAGGAAGCAAAAAGGCACCCCGGGGTGTCATGGCATCCTGGTTAAGAAGGGCTGTGCTAGAGTCGGGCAGAGCTGTTGATTGGAGCACTGCACAGGGGGGCAGGTCCTCCCCGTCCAGGCTATGTTGCATGCTGCTAGCACATATATTTTAACCCTTGCTGGAGCAAACAGGACTGTTAAAAAAAAAAATGAAATTGTTACTGTATCAGAAGCTTCAGTTGGGTTTTAAAAAGAGAACTAGGGTCCAAACTTTTTTTTTTGCCATAGTTCTCTTTAGGGTCACAGGGGGACCTAGACTAATGTCCTCCTATAGATATACTTTAATTTGAGATGCACCGATACCGGTATTTCGGTATCGAGTACCGATATTTTTTTTCGGTACTCGCCGATACCCAATGTCCCATTAAGGAAGCCAGGTGGCGTTTAATGACTCGCCACCTGGCTTCCTGATAAGCCGGGAAACCGGGCGGCGTGTAAAATCTTGCCACCCGGCTCCCCGATTAGCAGGGAAGTTGTCCGCATGCTTCTCGTCTAGGTGACGAGAAAGCATGGAGCTGACTTTTTGGCCAATCAGCAAACCGGGCGCCGTGTAATGACGCGTCAGTGCTCTGAAGGCTGGAGAGCAGACAGGAGGTATCTGCTACAGCCAAGGTTGGTGATATTTTCAGGCTGGCGAGCAATAGGCACCACTGTTTTGCCAAGACACTACTGGACTGGCCACCCCGCCTAAAGGGTCGCTCTCCCCATGGAGCATTGCACCCCCTACCTATCCCCATCTCACAGTAGACAGGAAGTCGTTCCTTTTTCACACCATGTTCCGTCTGGTGGGGCGACCACCTAACATTATTCTGATGGCCCCTCATTGGTCGAAGTCTTCTTTTATCTTATTATCCTCGCTTGCTTCTTTTCACCAAAATCTCTATAGATAAAAAGTGTTCATTTTATCCTGTTTACTGGATCTGGTGACATTTGAAGGGCAGACGTTTCTTTGAAAACATGGCTTCCTCCAATGCCGCCTACGCCCGGGCTCCTTTACCGCTCCCTTTCAATGCGTGGACTCGTTGGCTATTTTCGCATTGTCTGATATAAAAATCTCATACAAAACAAAAAAGGACTTTGATTCCGCGTTCAAGGTAGAAATAAGAACGCACGGATGAAAAGGGAGCGTTATGAATGGACCAGCTATAAATAACGCTTCCGGAGCCGAGGTCAGGGAGTGCTCAGCCTGAAATAAAGCATTGTTGTTGGAAGCGGCGGCAGTGGAGGATGCATGGCCTTTCATGGGCGCCGGATTCAGAAGAAATAATCATTCACCTTGGTGGATACAAAGAAAGCTGCGGGCGTCAGGCAGAAAATATCAGGGTCACTCCATCTACAAAGAATGCCGCAATCTGCTTCCTGTCAATAAACTTCCACTACAAATAGAGTGAAAAAGAAAAGAGCTTTCTGGATTCACCTGCCCTGCCAATATCTGCCGATACGGATATATATTGTAGGCACAAGGAGGAAAATCGGGGCGGAGACAAATATTCTAATTCGATTTTCACTTTAATACTTCATCCCCCCCCGTGTGACCCCGGGAGCAATTAAATACCATGCACATACACAATGTGGCCAAATGTTTGCTGACAGTTGACCATCGCACATACCTATATACCGTGTTTCCCCGAAAATAAGACACTGTCATATTTTTTTTTTTGACTCAACAAAATGCACTAGGTCTTATTTTCGGGGTAGGTCTTATTTTTTTTAAATGTACAACAATCCACACTTATTACCGGTAGAAGACTTACAAGACAGGAGTGAGTGGCAAAGTTAAGAATAGGGAGATCAGGGCAGTCAGGGGTGCCGTACCTTTCCAAGAGCAATTTGGTATCCAATCGCTGGCCAGAATGAGTGAAGCGCGCTTTCACTATAGATTCCTCACAGGCGGAGTGCATTTGGTATCACTCCGCCTGTGACAGGAGCCGGCGCTATAGAGGAGGCATTGGCTTATGCGGCTCTGCTCCCTCCGCTGCCGCCTCGCTTCCTCTAGCGCTGGCTTCGTGGGCCTCGCTGATTCTCTCCAGCGGCTCTTCAAGTTCTCCCTTATGCCACCACCGGCCCTGGGAATGGTCACAACTAGGTCTTATTTTCGGGGTAGGTCTTATATTTAAGCAATTCCCAAAAATAGCACAAAGGCCTTATTTTCGGGGAAACAGGATAGTCCAAAATATGTAGACACAAATTTATTGAGTTCAGGTGTCTCCATTAGACAATTGTGAGCTTCCAAACTTGTGGGAACCGTTTGGTGAGGACCAATTTCGGGTTCCAGCATTAATGTGCCCTGTGTACAAAGCCAGCTTCATAAAGACATGGTGTGATGGTGGAGGGACTTAAAGGGACTGCCCAGAGCCCTGACCTCAACTTTAGTGGACACCTTTGGGATGCATTGGAACGCCGATTGCAAGCCAGGTCCTCTCACCCAAAATCAGTACCTGACTTCACAAATGGTCTGCGAAGGCTCTCACAAGGGTCTGCGAAGGCTCTCACAAGGGTCTGCGAGGGCTCTCACAAGGGTCTGCGAAGGATCTCACAAGGGTCTGCGAGGGCTCTCACAAATGGTCTGCGAAGGCTCTCACAAGGGTCTGCGAGGGCTCTCACAAGGGTCTGCGAAGGCTCTCACAAGGGTCCGCGAAGGCTCTCACAAGGGTCCGCGAAGGCTCTCACAAGGGTCCGCGAAGGCTCTCACAAGGGTCCGCGAAGGCTCTCACAAGGGTCCGCGAAGGCTCTCACAAGGGTCCGCGAAGGCTCTCACAAGGGTCCGCGAAGGCTCTCACAAGGGTCCGCGAAGGCTCTCACAAGGGTCCGCGAAGGCTCTCACAAGGGTCCGCGAAGGCTCTCACAAGGGTCCGCGAAGGCTCTCACAAGGGTCCGCGAAGGCTCTCACAAGGGTCCGCGAAGGCTCTCACAAGGGTCCGCGAAGGCTCTCACAAGGGTCCGCGAAGGCTCTCACAAGGGTCCGCGAAGGCTCTCACAAGGGTCCGCGAAGGCTCTCACAAGGGTCCGCGAAGGCTCTCACAAGGGTCCGCGAAGGCTCTCACAAGGGTCCGCGAAGGCTCTCACAAGGGTCCGCGAAGGCTCTCACAAGGGTCCGCGAAGGCTCTCACAAGGGTCCGCGAAGGCTCTCACAAGGGTCCGCGAAGGCTCTCACAAGGGTCCGCGAAGGCTCTCACAAGGGTCCGCGAAGGCTCTCACAAGGGTCCGCGAAGGCTCTCACAAGGGTCCGCGAAGGCTCTCACAAGGGTCCGCGAAGGCTCTCACAAGGGTCCGCGAAGGCTCTCACAAGGGTCCGCGAAGGCTCTCACAAGGGTCCGCGAAGGCTCTCACAAGGGTCCGCGAAGGCTCTCACAAGGGTCCGCGAAGGCTCTCACAAGGGTCCGCGAAGGCTCTCACAAGGGTCCGCGAAGGCTCTCACAAGGGTCCGCGAAGGCTCTCACAAGGGTCCGCGAAGGCTCTCACAAGGGTCCGCGAAGGCTCTCACAAGGGTCCGCGAAGGCTCTCACAAGGGTCCGCGAAGGCTCTCACAAGGGTCCGCGAAGGCTCTCACAAGGGTCCGCGAAGGCTCTCACAAGGGTCCGCGAAGGCTCTCACAAGGGTCCGCGAAGGCTCTCACAAGGGTCCGCGAAGGCTCTCACAAGGGTCCGCGAAGGCTCTCACAAGGGTCCGCGAAGGCTCTCACAAGGGTCCGCGAAGGCTCTCACAAGGGTCCGCGAAGGCTCTCACAAGGGTCCGCGAAGGCTCTCACAAGGGTCCGCGAAGGCTCTCACAAGGGTCCGCGAAGGCTCTCACAAGGGTCCGCGAAGGCTCTCACAAGGGTCCGCGAAGGCTCTCACAAGGGTCCGCGAAGGCTCTCACAAGGGTCCGCGAAGGCTCTCACAAGGGTCCGCGAAGGCTCTCACAAGGGTCCGCGAAGGCTCTCACAAGGGTCCGCGAAGGCTCTCACAAGGGTCCGCGAAGGCTCTCACAAGGGTCCGCGAAGGCTCTCACAAGGGTCCGCGAAGGCTCTCACAAGGGTCCGCGAAGGCTCTCACAAGGGTCCGCGAAGGCTCTCACAAGGGTCCGCGAAGGCTCTCACAAGGGTCCGCGAAGGCTCTCACAAGGGTCCGCGAAGGCTCTCACAAGGGTCCGCGAAGGCTCTCACAAGGGTCCGCGAAGGCTCTCACAAGGGTCCGCGAAGGCTCTCACAAGGGTCCGCGAAGGCTCTCACAAGGGTCCGCGAAGGCTCTCACAAGGGTCCGCGAAGGCTCTCACAAGGGTCCGCGAAGGCTCTCACAAGGGTCCGCGAAGGCTCTCACAAGGGTCCGCGAAGGCTCTCACAAGGGTCCGCGAAGGCTCTCACAAGGGTCCGCGAAGGCTCTCACAAGGGTCCGCGAAGGCTCTCACAAGGGTCCGCGAAGGCTCTCACAAGGGTCCGCGAAGGCTCTCACAAGGGTCCGCGAAGGCTCTCACAAGGGTCCGCGAAGGCTCTCACAAGGGTCCGCGAAGGCTCTCACAAGGGTCCGCGAAGGCTCTCACAAGGGTCCGCGAAGGCTCTCACAAGGGTCCGCGAAGGCTCTCACAAGGGTCCGCGAAGGCTCTCACAAGGGTCCGCGAAGGCTCTCACAAGGGTCCGCGAAGGCTCTCACAAGGGTCCGCGAAGGCTCTCACAAGGGTCCGCGAAGGCTCTCACAAGGGTCCGCGAAGGCTCTCACAAGGGTCCGCGAAGGCTCTCACAAGGGTCCGCGAAGGCTCTCACAAGGGTCCGCGAAGGCTCTCACAAGGGTCCGCGAAGGCTCTCACAAGGGTCCGCGAAGGCTCTCACAAGGGTCCGCGAAGGCTCTCACAAGGGTCCGCGAAGGCTCTCACAAGGGTCCGCGAAGGCTCTCACAAGGGTCCGCGAAGGCTCTCACAAGGGTCCGCGAAGGCTCTCACAAGGGTCCGCGAAGGCTCTCACAAGGGTCCGCGAAGGCTCTCACAAGGGTCCGCGAAGGCTCTCACAAGGGTCCGCGAAGGCTCTCACAAGGGTCCGCGAAGGCTCTCACAAGGGTCCGCGAAGGCTCTCACAAGGGTCCGCGAAGGCTCTCACAAGGGTCCGCGAAGGCTCTCACAAGGGTCCGCGAAGGCTCTCACAAGGGTCCGCGAAGGCTCTCACAAGGGTCCGCGAAGGCTCTCACAAGGGTCCGCGAAGGCTCTCACAAGGGTCCGCGAAGGCTCTCACAAGGGTCCGCGAAGGCTCTCACAAGGGTCCGCGAAGGCTCTCACAAGGGTCCGCGAAGGCTCTCACAAGGGTCCGCGAAGGCTCTCACAAGGGTCCGCGAAGGCTCTCACAAGGGTCCGCGAAGGCTCTCACAAGGGTCCGCGAAGGCTCTCACAAGGGTCCGCGAAGGCTCTCACAAGGGTCCGCGAAGGCTCTCACAAGGGTCCGCGAAGGCTCTCACAAGGGTCTGCGAAGGCTCTCGCAAGGGTCTGCGAAGATCTCACAAGGGTCTGCGAAGGATCTCACAAGGGTCTGTGAAGGATCTCACAAGGAACAAGTACATTAAACCTGAATATCATGATCAATGCTGCTTCATCCAGCTCCTTCAATATGGATTCACAAGGATCAAAATATCAAGAGAAGTAACTCCAAGCAACTAATCAGAATTCACTTAACGGAAGCCAGAGCAGTAGAAGATGGATTCTGATTGGCTCCTGTGAGTCCTATGCGTCACTTCTAAAAATGGGGAACCATCAAAACCAAAAGGAAACGAGGGAAAGGCCTGGGGAAGAGGGATGTTTAAATCAAACATACATGCAGGGGCCAAAATATAAAGAGGACCAGTCATCAGATACAGATCACTCTGCACACACCATGCACAATGCTGGGATCACACACTTGTGCATACAATGATGAAGCAACATGACGACCGGTGAGGAAATACGTCCCAGGGAATCTCCAAATCTAACATTTTCTACCCTTGATTCTGTATATAGCGTGTAATGATCTGTATACAGTGGAGTGAGCAAATCTCTTGCTCATTCCATACACAGCCCGGCTTCCAGCGTAGTCTCTCAGTACAAGCTATCGGTGTGATTAGATGGAAAGCAGCTCTATAGACTGGTATGGTATTCCTTTGTCATCATCAAATCAGCACAATATTGTTTTGGCACAGAAATTTTAGATGCCAGTGATTTTTACTACTGATAAAACGCCTGACAAATTGGTAGAATCTATAATCATGGAAATATGGAACAGCACACATTCCTTACTGACCCCTCACAGGAAGTTACAGCAAAGCTTCAGATCAACATCTTCCCATATGAATATCGGCTGTAAGAGTCCAGGTTCCTTCTACAATTTCCATTATGCAATCACTGCCTATGTGATGAGGTCGTTCACAGGTAAATCACTTTTACTGCAAAGAATCCCTTATAATATTATTGGTAAAATATCGCAGGGCCAGGAGGAAGTTTAACCCAGCATTAGACTGTCATACAGGTCATGGGTACACGGCACACTGGACTCGGGATTCTCTGCGTTGCATCACCAGGCCGGCCGGTAATGTCACACGGGGGTCACGCGAGAGTCATGCTTCCACATCACACGAGGTCTTACCTGTGCTCAGCCTTCAGCTCTCCGCTGCATTGATCAGTTAAAAAACACATTAATAAGGGGCGGTATCACAGACGGATCAGGCCAGGAAGGAGACAAATACACCGCAGAACGCTTAAATATGTGAAAAGCGCCAAATAACATCAGATGTGGATTTTCATACGATGAATAATGACCAAGAGGCAAGACGTCTTCTAGCAAATGAGCAGACAGCGATGCACCCAGCTGACCCCGAAGAGCCACACCCCCTATGGCCACTTGTGGAATTCTATTATGCCCCATTTTCACATAACTACACCTCTTTCCCACGCCGGAACAAAGTCACGCCCATCTTTCTAATGCCCAACCAATCAGAGTCAAGCCCCTTCTCTCAAGCTATACCACCTTCTTGCAGCTGAATTGTTAGGGCCAACCTTCTTCTCTTGCACCCACCCGACCCTTCAGCCACATCGGAGCCATGTCCACCTCCTAAACCTATCCCAGCGTTAGTAAATCTCGACACTCTGGCTGTTGTGGAACTACGAGTCCCATGATGCATTGCAAGACTGACAGCAACATGCAAGACTCCCAGGGGCAGAAGCATGATGGGGTTTGAAGTATTGCCACAGATGGTGTGCTGAGGTGCCCTACTCTTGACCTACTCCATCAGACATCCCCTTTAATAGCTGACCTGTTACATTTCTCATGAGTGGCCAGAAAAGCAGTGTCCTTATTTTACAAGTGATCTGTCACACCTCT